>NW_026610472.1:0-254841 GCF_029499605.1 Hyla sarda | reverse complement strand
GTCATCTCCTCTATGGGACGTGCGTGTGGGTCGTCTCCTCTATGGGACGTGCGTGTGGGTCGTCTCGTCTATGGGATGTGTTGAGGGGGTCACCTGTATGGGATGTGTGTGTGGGTTGTCTCCTCTATGTGATGTGTGTGTGGGTCGTCTCCTCTATGTGATGTGTGTGTGGGTCGTCTCCTCTATGGGACGTGTGTGTGGGTCGTCCCCTCTATGGGACGTGTGTGTGGGTCGTCTCCTCTATGGGACGTGTGTGTGGGTCGTCTCCTCTATGGGACGTGTGTGTGGGTCGTCTCCTCTATGGGACGTGTGTGTGGGTCATCTCCTCTATGGGACGTGCGTGTGGGTCGTCTCCTCTATGGGACGTGCGTGTGGGTCGTCTCCTCTATGGGACGTGTGTTAGTGGGTCGTCTCCTCTATGGGACGTGTGTGTGGGTTGTCTCCTCTATGGGACGTGTGTGTGTGTGTGTGTGTCGTCTCCTCTATGGGACGTGTGTGTGGGTCGTCTCCTCTATGGGACGTGTGTGTGTGTGTGTGTCGTCTCCTCTATGGGATGTGTGTGTGTGGGTCGTCTCCTCTATGGGACGTGTGTGTGGGTCGTCTCCTCTATGGGACGTGTGTGTGGGTCGTCTCCTCTATGGGACGTGTGTGTGGGTCGTCTCCTCTATGGGACGTGTGTGTGGGTCGTCTCCTCTATGGGACGTGTGTGTGGGTCGTCTCCTCTATGGGACGTGTGTGTGGGTCGTCTCCTCTATGGGACGTGTGTGTGGGTCGTCTCCTCTATGGGACGTGTGTGTGGGTCGTCTCCTCTATGGGACGTGTGTGTGTGGGTCGTCTCCTCTATGGGACGTGTGTGTGTGTCTCGTCTCCTCTATGGGACGTGTGTGTGGGTCGTCTGTGTGTGTGGGTCGTCTCCTCTATGGGACGTGTGTGTGGGTCGTCTCCTCTATGGGACGTGTGTGTGGGTAGTCTCCTCTATGGGATGTGTGTGTGGGTCGTCTCCTCTATGGGACGTGTGTGTGGGTCGTCTCCTCTATGGGACGTGTGTGTGGGTCGTCTCCTCTATGGGACGTGTGTGTGGGTCGTCTCCTCTATGGGACGTGTGTGTGGGTCGTCTCCTCTATGGGACGTGTGTGTGGGTCGTCTCCTCTATGGGACGTGTGTGTGGGTCGTCTCCTCTATGGGACGTGTGTGTGGGTCGTCTCCTCTATGGGACGTGTGTGTGGGTCGTCTCCTCTATGGGACGTGTGTGTGGGTCGTCTCCTCTATGGGACGTGTGTGTGGGTCGTCTCCTCTATGGGACGTGTGTGTGGGTCGTCTCCTCTATGGGACGTGTGTGTGGGTCGTCTCCTCTATGGGACGTGTGTGTGGGTCGTCTCCTCTATGGGACGTGTGTGTGGGTCGTCTCCTCTATGGGACGTGTGTGTGGGTCGTCTCCTCTATGGGACGTGTGTGTGGGTCGTCTCCTCTATGGGACGTGTGTGTGGGTCGTCTCCTCTATGGGACGTGTGTGTGGGTCGTCTCCTCTATGGGACGTGTGTGTGGGTCGTCTCCTCTATGGGACGTGTGTGTGGGTCGTCTCCTCTATGGGACGTGCGTGTGGGTCGTCTCCTCTATGGGACGTGCGTGTGGGTCGTCTCCTCTATGGGACGTGCGTGTGGGTCGTCTCGTCTATGGGATGTGTTGAGGGGGTCACCTGTATGGGATGTGTGTGTGGGTTGTCTCCTCTATGGGACGTGTGTGTGGGTCGTCTCCTCTATGGGACGTGTGTGTGTGGGTCGTCTCCTCTATGGGACGTGTGTGTGGGTCGTCTCCTCTATGGGACGTGTGTGTGGGTCGTCTCCTCTATGGGACGTGTGTGTGGGTCGTCTCCTCTATGGGACGTGTGTGTGGGTCGTCTCCTCTATGGGACGTGTGTGTGGGTCGTCTCCTCTATGGGACGTGTGTGTGGGTCGTCTCCTCTATGGGACGTGTGTGTGGGTCGTCTCCTCTATGGGACGTGTGTGTGGGTCGTCTCCTCTATGAGATGTGTGTGTTGGTTGTCTCCTCTCTGGGACGTGTGTGTGTGTGTGTGTGTCGTCTCCTCTATGGGACGTGTGTGTGTGGGTCGTCTCCTCTATGGGACGTGTGTGTGGGTTGTCTCCTCTATGGGACGTGTGTGTGTGTGTGTGTCGTCTCCTCTATGGGACGTGTGTGTGGGTCGTCTCCTCTATGGGACGTGTGTGTGGGTTGTCTCCTCTATGGGACGTGTGTGTGTGTGTGTGTGTCGTCTCCTCTATGGGATGTGTGTGTGTGGGTCGTCTCCTCTATGGGACGTGTGTGTGGGTCGTCTCCTCTATGGGACGTGTGTGTGGGTCGTCTCCTCTATGAGATGTGTGTGTGGGTTGTCTCCTCTATGGGACGTGTGTGTGTGTGTGGGTCGTCTCCTCTATGGGACGTGTGTGTGGGTCGTCTCCTCTATGGGACGTGTGTGTGGGTCGTCTCCTCTATGGGACGTGTGTGTGGGTCGTCTCCTCTATGGGACGTGCGTGTGGGTCGTCTCCTCTATGGGACGTGCGTGTGGGTCGTCTCCTCTATGGGACGTGCGTGTGGGTCGTCTCCTCTATGGGACGTGTGTGTGTGGGTCGTCTCCTCTATGGGACGTGTGTGTGGGTCGTCTCCTCTATGGGACGTGTGTGTGGGTCGTCTGTGTGTGTGGGTCGTCTCCTCTATGGGACGTGTGTGTGGGTCGTCTCCTCTATGGGACGTGTGTGTGGGTCGTCTCCTCTATGGGACGTGTGTGTGGGTCGTCTCCTCTATGGGACGTGTGTGTGGGTCGTCTCCTCTATGGGACGTGTGTGTGGGTCGTCTCCTCTATGGGACGTGTGTGTGGGTCGTCTCCTCTATGGGACGTGTGTGTGGGTCGTCTCCTCTATGGGACGTGTGTGTGGGTCGTCTCCTCTATGGGACGTGTGTGTGGATCGTCTCCTCTATGGGACGTGTGTGTGGGTCGTCTCCTCTATGGGACGTGTGTGTGGGTCGTCTCCTCTATGGGACGTGTGTGTGGGTCGTCTCCTCTATGGGACGTGTGTGTGGGTCGTCTCCTCTATGGGACGTGTGTGTGGGTCGTCTCCTCTATGGGACGTGTGTGTGGGTCGTCTCCTCTATGGGACGTGTGTGTGGGTCGTCTCCTCTATGGGACGTGTGTGTGGGTCGTCTCCTCTATGAGATGTGTGTGTGGGTTGTCTCCTCTATGGGACGTGTGTGTGTGTGTGTGTCGTCTCCTCTATGGGACGTGTGTGTGTGGGTCGTCTCCTCTATGGGACGTGTGTGTGGGTTGTCTCCTCTATGGGACGTGTGTGTGTGTGTGTGTGTCGTCTCCTCTATGGGACGTGTGTGTGTGTCGTCTCCTCTATGGGACGTGTGTGTGGGTCGTCTCCTCTATGGGACGTGTGTGTGGGTTGTCTCCTCTATGGGACGTGTGTGTGTGTGTGGGTCGTCTCCTCTATGGGACGTGTGTGTGGGTCGTCTCCTCTATGGGACGTGTGTGTGGGTCGTCTCCTCTATGAGATGTGTGTGTGGGTTGTCTCCTCTATGGGACGTGTGTGTGTGTGTGTGTGTGTGTCGTCTCCTCTATGGGACGTGTGTGTGTGGGTCGTCTCCTCTATGGGACGTGTGTGTGGGTTGTCTCCTCTATGGGACGTGTGTGTGGGTCGTCTCCTCTATGGGACGTGCGTGTGGGTCGTCTCCTCTATGGGACGTGTGTGTGGGTCGTCTCCTCTATGGGACGTGTGTGTGGGTCGTCTCCTCTATGGGACGTGTGTGTGTGGGTCGTCTCCTCTATGGGACGTGTGTGTGGGTCGTCTCCTCTATGGGACGTGTGTGTGGGTCGTCTCCTCTATGGGACGTGTGTGTGGGTCGTCTCCTCTATGGGACGTGTGTGTGGGTCGTCTCCTCTATGGGACGTGTGTGTGGGTCGTCTCCTCTATGGGACGTGTGTGTGGGTCGTCTCCTCTATGGGACGTGTGTGTGGGTCGTCTCCTCTATGGGACGTGTGTGTGGGTCGTCTCCTCTATGGGACGTGCGTGTGGGTCGTCTCCTCTATGGGACGTGCGTGTGGGTCGTCTCCTCTATGGGACGTGCGTGTGGGTCGTCTCCTCTATGGGACGTGTGTGTGTGGGTCGTCTCCTCTATGGGACGTGTGTGTGGGTTGTCTCCTCTATGGGACGTGTGTGTGTGTGTGTGTGTCGTCTCCTCTATGGGACGTGTGTGTGGGTCGTCTCCTCTATGGGACGTGTGTGTGGGTTGTCTCCTCTATGGGACGTGTGTGTGTGTCGTCTCCTCTATGGGATGTGTGTGTGTGGGTCGTCTCCTCTATGGGACGTGTGTGTGGGTCGTCTCCTCTATGGGACGTGTGTGTGGGTCGTCTCCTCTATGAGATGTGTGTGTGGGTTGTCTCCTCTATGGGACGTGTGTGTGTGTGTGTGTCGTCTCCTCTATGGGACGTGTGTGTGTGGGTCGTCTCCTCTATGGGACGTGTGTGTGGGTTGTCTCCTCTATGGGACGTGTGTGTGGGTCGTCTCCTCTATGGGACGTGCGTGTGGGTCGTCTCCTCTATGGACGTGCGTGTGGGTCGTCTCCTCTATGGGACGTGTGTGTGGGTCGTCTCCTCTATGGGACGTGTGTGTGTGGGGCGTCGTCTCCTCTATGGGACGTGTGTGTGGGTCGTCTCCTCTATGGACGTGTGTGTGGGTCGTCTCCCTCTATGGGACGTGTGTGTGGGTCGTCTCCTCTATGGGACGTGTGTGTGGGTCGTCTCCTCTATGGACGTGTGTGTGGGGTCGTCTCCTCTATGGGACGTGTGTGTGGGTCGTCTCCTCTATGGGACGTGTGTGTGTGGGTCGTCTCCTCTATGGGACGTGTGTGTGGGTCGTCTCCTCTATGGGACGTGTGTGTGGGTCGTCTCCTCTATGGGACGTGCGTGTGTGGGTCGTCTCCTCTATGGGACGTGCGTGTGGGTCGTCTCCTCTATGGGACGTGCGTGTGGGTCGTCTCCTCTATGGGACGTGTGTGTGTGGGTCGTCTCCTCTATGGGACGTGTGTGTGGGTCGTCCTCCTCTATGGGACGTGTGTGTGGGTCGTCTCCTCTATGGGACGTGTTGTGTGGGTCGTCTCCTCTATGGGACGTGTGTGTGGGTCGTCTCCTCTATGGGACGTGTGTGTGGGTCGTCTCCTCTATGGGACGTGCGTGTGGGTCGTCTCCTCTATGGGACGTGCGTGTGGGTCGTCTCCTCTATGGGACGTGCGTGTGGGGTCGTCTCCTCTATGGGACGTGCGTGTGGGTCGTCTCCTCTATGGGACGTGCGTGTGGGTCGTCTCCTCTATGGGACGTGCGTGTGGGTCGTCTCCTCTATGGGACGTGCGTGTGGGTCGTCTCCTCTATGGGACGTGCGTGTGGGTCGTCTCCTCTATGGGACGTGCGTGTGGGTCGTCTCCTCTATGGGACGTGCGTGTGGGTCGTCTCCTCTATGGGACGTGTGTGTGTGTGTCGTCTCCTCTATGGGACGTGTGTGTGGGTCGTCTCCTCTATGGGACGTGTGTGTGGGTCGTCTCCTCTATGGGACGTGTGTGTGGGTCGTCTCCTCTATGGGACGTGTGTGTGGGTCGTCTCCTCTATGGGACGTGTGTGTGGGTCGTCTCCTCTATGGGACGTGTGTGTGGGTCGTCTCCTCTATGGGACGTGTGTGTGGGTCGTCTCCTCTATGGGACGTGTGTGTGGGTCGTCTCCTCTATGGGACGTGTGTGTGGGTCGTCTCCTCTATGGGACGTGTGTGTGTGGGTCGTCTCCTCTATGGGACGTGTGTGTGTGTCTCGTCTCCTCTATGGGACGTGTGTGTGGGTCGTCTGTGTGTGTGGGTCGTCTCCTCTATGGGACGTTGTGTGTGGGTCGTCTCCTCTATGGGACGTGTGTGTGGGTAGTCTCCTCTATGGGATGTGTGTGTGGGTCGTCTCCTCTATGGGACGTGTGTGTGGGTCGTCTCCTCTATGGGACGTGTGTGTGGGTCGTCTCCTCTATGGGACGTGTGTGTGGGTCGTCTCCTCTATGGGACGTGTGTGTGGGTCGTCTCCTCTATGGGACGTGTGTGTGGGTCGTCTCCTCTATGGGACGTGTGTGTGGGTCGTCTCCTCTATGGGGACGTGGTGTGTGGGTCGTCTCCTCTATGGGACGTGTGTGTGTGGTCGTCTCCTCTATGGGACGTGTGTGTGGGTCGTCTCCTCTATGGGACGTGTGTGTGGGTCGTCTCCTCTATGGGACGTGTGTGTGGGTCGTCTCCTCTATGGGACGTGTGTGTGGGTCGTCTCCTCTATGGGACGTGTGTGTGTGTGTGTGTGTCCGTCTCCTCTATGGGACGTGTGTGTGTGGGTCGTCTCCTCTATGGGACGTGTGTGTGGGTCGTCTCCTCTATGGGACGTGTGTGTGGGTCGTCTCCTCTATGGGACGTGTGTGTGGGTCGTCTCCTCTATGGGACGTGTGTGTGGGTCGTCTCCCTCTATGGGACGTGTGTGTGGGTCGTCTCCTCTATGGGACGTGTGTGTGGGTCGTCTCCTCTATGGGACGTGTGTGTGGGTCGTCTCCTCTCTGGGACGTGTGTGTGTGTGTCGTCTCCTCTATGGGACGTGTGTGTGTGGGTCGTCTCCTCTATGGACGTGTGTGTGGGTTGTCTCCTCTATGGGACGTGTGTGTGTGTGTGTGTGTCGTCTCCTCTATGGGACGTGTGTGTGGGTCGTCTCCTCTATGGGACGTGTGTGTGGGTTGTCTCCTCTATGGGACGTGTGTGTGTGTGTGTGTCGTCTCCTCTATGGGATGTGTGTGTGTGGGTCGTCTCCTCTATGGGACGTTGTGTGTGTGGGTCGTCTCCCTCTATGGGACGTGTGTGTGGGTCGTCTCCTCTATGAGATGTGTGTGTGGGTTGTCTCCTCTATGGGACGTGTGTGTGTGTGTGGGTCGTCTCCTCTATGGGACGTGTGTGTGGGTCGTCTCCTCTATGGGACGTGTGTGTGGGTCGTCTCCTCTATGGGACGTGTGTGGTGGGTCGTCTCCTCTATGGGACGTGATGTGTGGGTCGTCTCCTCTATGGGACGTTGTTGTGTGGGTCGTCTCCTCTATGAGATGTGTGTGTTGGGTTGTCTCCTCTATGGGACGTGTGTGTGGGTTGTCTCCTCTATGGGACGTGTGTGTGTGGGTCGTCTCCTCTATGGGACGTGTGTGTGGGTTGTCTCCTCTATGGGACGTGTGTGTGTGTGTGTGTCGTCTCCTCTATGGGACGTGTGTGTGGGTTGTCTCCTCTATGGGACGTGTGTGTGTGTGTGTGTCGTCTCCTCTATGGGATGTGTGTGTGTGGGTCGTCTCCTCTATGGACGTGTGTGTGAGTCGTCTCCTCTATGGGACGTGTGTGTGGGTCGTCTCCTCTATGAGATGTGTGTGTGGGTTGTCTCCTCTATGGGACGTGTGTGTGTGTGTGTCGTCTCCTCTATGGGACGTGTGTGGTGTGGGTCGTCTCCTCTATGGGACGTGTGTGTGGGTTGTCTCCTCTATGGGACGTGTGTGTGGGTCGTCTCCTCTATGGGACGTGCGTGTGGGTCGTCTCCTCTATGGGACGTGTGTGTGGGTCGTCTCCTCTATGGGACGTGTGTGTGGGTCGTCTCCTCTATGGGACGTGTGTGTGTGGGTTGTCTCCTCTATGGGATGTGTGTGTGTCGTCTCCTCTATGGGACGTGTGTGTGGGTTGGCTCCTCTATGGGACGTGTGTGTGTGTCGTCTCCTCTGTGGGACGTGTGTGTGTGTCGTCTCCTCTATGGGACGTGTGTGTGGGTCGTCTCCTCTATGGGACGTGTGTGTGGGTTGTCTCCTCTATGGGACGTGTGTGTGTGTGTGTGTCGTCTCCTCTATGGGATGTGTGTGTGTGGGTCGTCTCCTCTATGGGACGTGTGTGTGGGTCGTCTCCTCTATGGGACGTGTGTGTGGGTCGTCTCCTCTATGAGATG
The DNA here is from genome assembly GCF_029499605.1 of Hyla sarda. Classification (NCBI taxonomy): domain Eukaryota; kingdom Metazoa; phylum Chordata; class Amphibia; order Anura; family Hylidae; genus Hyla; species Hyla sarda. The sequence continues at coordinate 246,816 of NW_026610472.1, read as the reverse complement.
TGTGTGTGGGTTGTCTCCTCTATGGGACGTGTGTGTGTGTGTGTGTGTCGTCTCCTCTATGGGACGTGTGTGTGTGGGTCGTCTCCTCTATGGGACGTGTGTGTGGGTTGTCTCCTCTATGGGACGTGTGTGTGGGTCGTCTCCTCTATGGGACGTGTGTGTGGGTCGTCTCCTCTATGGGACGTGTGTGTGGGTCGTCTCCTCTATGGGACGTGTGTGTGGGTCGTCTCCTCTATGGGACGTGTGTGTGGGTCGTCTCCTCTATGGGACGTGTGTGTGGGTCGTCTCCTCTATGGGACGTGCGTGTGGGGTCGTCTCCTCTATGGGACGTGCGTGTGGGTCGTCTCCTCTATGGGACGTGTGTGTGTGGGTCGTCTCCTCTATGGGACGTGTGTGTGGGTTGTCTCCTCTATGGGACGTGTGTGTGTGTGTGTGTGTCGTCTCCTCTATGGGACGTGTGTGTGGGTCGTCTCCTCTATGGGACGTGTGTGTGGGTTGTCTCCTCTATGGGACGTGTGTGTGTGTGTCGTCTCCTCTATGGGATGTGTGTGTGTGGGTCGTCTCCTCTATGGGACGTGTGTGTGGGTCGTCTCCTCTATGGGACGTGTGTGTGGGTCGTCTCCTCTATGAGATGTGTGTGTGGGTTGTCTCCTCTATGGGACGTGTGTGTGTGTGTGTGTGTCGTCTCCTCTATGGGACGTGTGTGTGTGGGTCGTCTCCTCTATGGGACGTGTGTGTGGGTTGTCTCCTCTATGGGACGTGTGTGTGGGTCGTCTCCTCTATGGGACGTGTGTGTGGGTCGTCTCCTCTATGGGACGTGTGTGTGGGTCGTCTCCTCTATGGGACGTGTGTGTGGGTCGTCTCCTCTATGGGACGTGTGTGTGGGTCGTCTCCTCTATGGGACGTGTGTGTGTGGGTCGTCTCCTCTATGGGACGTGTGTGTGGGTCGTCTCCTCTATGGGACGTGTGTGTGGGTCGTCTCCTCTATGGGACGTGTGTGTGGGTCGTCTCCTCTATGGGACGTGTGTGTGGGTCGTCTCCTCTATGGGACGTGTGTGTGGGTCGTCTCCTCTATGGGACGTGTGTGTGGGTCGTCTCCTCTATGGGACGTGTGTGTGGGTCGTCTCCTCTATGGGACGTGTGTGTGGGTCGTCTCCTCTATGGGACGTGTGTGTGGGTCGTCTCCTCTATGGGACGTGCGTGTGGGTCGTCTCCTCTATGGGACGTGCGTGTGGGTCGTCTCCTCTATGGGACGTGTGTGTGTGGGTCGTCTCCTCTATGGGACGTGTGTGTGGGTCGTCTCCTCTATGGGACGTGTGTGTGGGTCGTCTCCTCTATGGGACGTGTGTGTGGGTCGTCTCCTCTATGGGACGTGTGTGTGGGTCGTCTCCTCTATGGGACGTGTGTGTGGGTCGTCTCCTCTATGGGACGTGTGTGTGGGTCGTCTCCTCTATGGGACGTGTGTGTGGGTCGTCTCCTCTATGGGACGTGTGTGTGGGTCGTCTCCTCTATGGGACGTGTGTGTGGGTCGTCTCCTCTATGGGACGTGTGTGTGGGTCGTCTCCTCTATGGGACGTGCGTGTGGGTCGTCTCCTCTATGGGACGTGCGTGTGGGTCGTCTCCTCTATGGGACGTGCGTGTGGGTCGTCTCGTCTATGGGATGTGTTGAGGGGGTCACCTGTATGGGATGTGTGTGTGGGTTGTCTCCTCTATGTGACGTGTGTGTGGGTCGTCTCCTCTATGGGACGTGTGTGTGGGTCGTCTCCTCTATGGGACGTGTGTGTGGGTAGTCTCCTCTATGGGACGTGTGTGTGGGTCGTCTCCTCTATGGGACGTGTGTGTGGGTCGTCTCCTCTATGGGACGTGTGTGTGGGTCGTCTCCTCTATGGGACGTGTGTGTGGGTCGTCTCCTCTATGGGACGTGTGTGTGGGTCGTCTCCTCTATGGGACGTGTGTGTGGGTCGTCTCCTCTATGGGACGTGTGTGTGGGTCGTCTCCTCTATGGGACGTGTGTGTGGGTCGTCTCCTCTATGAGATGTGTGTGTGGGTTGTCTCCTCTCTGGGACGTGTGTGTGTGTGTGTGTGTCGTCTCCTCTATGGGACGTGTGTGTGTGGGTCGTCTCCTCTATGGGACGTGTGTGTGGGTTGTCTCCTCTATGGGACGTGTGTGTGTGTGTGTGTGTCGTCTCCTCTATGGGACGTGTGTGTGGGTCGTCTCCTCTATGGGACGTGTGTGTGGGTTGTCTCCTCTATGGGACTTGTGTGTGTGTGTGTGTGTCGTCTCCTCTATGGGATGTGTGTGTGTGGGTCGTCTCCTCTATGGGACGTGTGTGTGTGGGTCGTCTCCTCTATGGGACGTGTGTGTGGGTCGTCTCCTCTATGAGATGTGTGTGTGGGTTGTCTCCTCTATGGGACGTGTGTGTGTGTGTGGGTCGTCTCCTCTATGGGACGTGTGTGTGGGTCGTCTCCTCTATGGGACGTGTGTGTGGGTCGTCTCCTCTATGGGACGTGCGTGTGGGTCGTCTCCTCTATGGGACGTGCGTGTGGGTCGTCTCCTCTATGGGACGTGCGTGTGGGTCGTCTCCTCTATGGGACGTGCGTGTGGGTCGTCTCCTCTATGGGACGTGTGTGTGGGTCGTCTCCTCTATGGGACGTGTGTGTGGGTCGTCTCCTCTATGGGACGTGTGTGTGGGTCGTCTCCTCTATGGGACGTGCGTGTGGGTCGTCTCCTCTATGGGACGTGCGTGTGGGTCGTCTCCTCTATGGGACGTGCGTGTGGGTCGTCTCCTCTATGGGACGTGCGTGTGGGTCGTCTCCTCTATGGGACGTGCGTGTGGGTCGTCTCCTCTATGGGACGTGCGTGTGGGTCGTCTCCTCTATGGGACGTGCGTGTGGGTCGTCTCCTCTATGGGACGTGCGTGTGGGTCGTCTCCTCTATGGGACGTGCGTGTGGGTCGTCTCCTCTATGGGACGTGCGTGTGGGTCGTCTCCTCTATGGGACGTGCGTGTGGGTCGTCTCCTCTATGGGACGTGCGTGTGGGTCGTCTCCTCTATGGGACGTGTGTGTGTGTGTCGTCTCCTCTATGGGACGTGTGTGTGTGTGTCGTCTCCTCTATGGGACGTGTGTGTGGGTCGTCTCCTCTATGGGACGTGTGTGTGGGTCGTCTCCTCTATGGGACGTGTGTGTGGGTCGTCTCCTCTATGGGACGTGTGTGTGGGTCGTCTCCTCTATGGGACGTGTGTGTGGGTCGTCTCCTCTATGGGACGTGTGTGTGGGTCGTCTCCTCTATGGGACGTGTGTGTGGGTCGTCTCCTCTATGGGACGTGTGTGTGTGTGTCGTCTCCTCTATGGGACGTGTGTGTGGGTCGTCTGTGTGTGTGGGTCGTCTCCTCTATGGGACGTGTGTGTGGGTCGTCTCCTCTATGGGACGTGTGTGTGGGTCGTCTCCTCTATGGGACGTGTGTGTGGGTCGTCTCCTCTATGGGACGTGTGTGTGGGTCGTCTCCTCTATGGGACGTGTGTGTGGGTCGTCTCCTCTATGGGACGTGTGTGTGGGTCGTCTCCTCTATGGGACGTGTGTGTGGGTCGTCTCCTCTATGGGACGTGTGTGTGGGTCGTCTCCTCTATGGGACGTGTGTGTGGGGGTCGTCTCCTCTATGGGACGTGTGTGTGGGGGTCGTCTCCTCTATGGGACGTGTGTGTGGGGGTCGTCTCCTCGATGGGACGTGTGTGTGTGGGTCGTCTCCTCTATGGGACGTGTGTGTGGGTCGTCTCCTCTATGGGACGTGTGTGTGGGTCGTCTCCTCTATGGGACGTGTGTGTGGGTCGTCTCCTCTATGGGACGTGTGTGTGGGTCGTCTCCTCTATCGGACGTGTGTGTGGGTCGTCTCCTCTATCGGACGTGTGTGTGGGTCGTCTCCTCTATGGGACGTGTGTGTGGGTCGTCTCCTCTATGGGACGTGTGTGTGGGTCGTCTCCTCTATGGGACGTGTGTGTGGGTCGTCTCCTCTATGGGACGTGTGTGTGGGTCGTCTCCTCTATGGGACGTGTGTGTGGGTCGTCTCCTCTATGGGACGTGTGTGTGGGTCGTCTCCTCTATGGGACGTGTGTGTGGGTCGTCTCCTCTATGGGACGTGTGTGTGGGTCGTCTCCTCTATGGGACGTGTGTGTGGGTCGTCTCCTCTATGGGACGTGTGTGTGGGTCGTCTCCTGTATGGGACGTGTGTGTGGGTCGTCTCCTCTATGGGACGTGCGTGTGGGTCATCTCCTCTATGGGACGTGCGTGTGGGTCGTCTCCTCTATGGGACGTGCGTGTGGGTCGTCTCGTCTATGGGATGTGTTGAGGGGGTCACCTGTATGGGATGTGTGTGTGGGTTGTCTCCTCTATGTGATGTGTGTGTGGGTCGTCTCCTCTATGTGATGTGTGTGTGGGTCGTCTCCTCTATGGGACGTGTGTGTGGGTCGTCCCCTCTATGGGACGTGTGTGTGGGTCGTCTCCTCTATGGGACGTGTGTGTGGGTCGTCTCCTCTATGGGACGTGTGTGTGGGTCGTCTCCTCTATGGGACGTGTGTGTGGGTCATCTCCTCTATGGGACGTGCGTGTGGGTCGTCTCCTCTATGGGACGTGCGTGTGGGTCGTCTCCTCTATGGGACGTGTGTGTGTGGGTCGTCTCCTCTATGGGACGTGTGTGTGGGTTGTCTCCTCTATGGGACGTGTGTGTGTGTGTGTGTGTCGTCTCCTCTATGGGACGTGTGTGTGGGTCGTCTCCTCTATGGGACGTGTGTGTGTGTGTGTGTCGTCTCCTCTATGGGATGTGTGTGTGTGGGTCGTCTCCTCTATGGGACGTGTGTGTGGGTCGTCTCCTCTATGGGACGTGTGTGTGGGTCGTCTCCTCTATGGGACGTGTGTGTGGGTCGTCTCCTCTATGGGACGTGTGTGTGGGTCGTCTCCTCTATGGGACGTGTGTGTGGGTCGTCTCCTCTATGGGACGTGTGTGTGGGTCGTCTCCTCTATGGGACGTGTGTGTGGGTCGTCTCCTCTATGGGACGTGTGTGTGGGTCGTCTCCTCTATGGGACGTGTGTGTGTGGGTCGTCTCCTCTATGGGACGTGTGTGTGTGTCTCGTCTCCTCTATGGGACGTGTGTGTGGGTCGTCTGTGTGTGTGGGTCGTCTCCTCTATGGGACGTGTGTGTGGGTCGTCTCCTCTATGGGACGTGTGTGTGGGTAGTCTCCTCTATGGGATGTGTGTGTGGGTCGTCTCCTCTATGGGACGTGTGTGTGGGTCGTCTCCTCTATGGGACGTGTGTGTGGGTCGTCTCCTCTATGGGACGTGTGTGTGGGTCGTCTCCTCTATGGGACGTGTGTGTGGGTCGTCTCCTCTATGGGACGTGTGTGTGGGTCGTCTCCTCTATGGGACGTGTGTGTGGGTCGTCTCCTCTATGGGACGTGTGTGTGGGTCGTCTCCTCTATGGGACGTGTGTGTGGGTCGTCTCCTCTATGGGACGTGTGTGTGGGTCGTCTCCTCTATGGGACGTGTGTGTGGGTCGTCTCCTCTATGGGACGTGTGTGTGGGTCGTCTCCTCTATGGGACGTGTGTGTGGGTCGTCTCCTCTATGGGACGTGTGTGTGGGTCGTCTCCTCTATGGGACGTGTGTGTGGGTCGTCTCCTCTATGGGACGTGTGTGTGGGTCGTCTCCTCTATGGGACGTGTGTGTGGGTCGTCTCCTCTATGGGACGTGTGTGTGGGTCGTCTCCTCTATGGGACGTGTGTGTGGGTCGTCTCCTCTATGGGACGTGTGTGTGGGTCGTCTCCTCTATGGGACGTGTGTGTGGGTCGTCTCCTCTATGGGACGTGTGTGTGGGTCGTCTCCTCTATGGGACGTGCGTGTGGGTCGTCTCCTCTATGGGACGTGCGTGTGGGTCGTCTCCTCTATGGGACGTGTGTGTGGGTCGTCTCGTCTATGGGATGTGTTGAGGGGGTCACCTGTATGGGATGTGTGTGTGGGTTGTCTCCTCTATGGGACGTGTGTGTGGGTCGTCTCCTCTATGGGACGTGTGTGTGTGGGTCGTCTCCTCTATGGGACGTGTGTGTGGGTCGTCTCCTCTGTGGGACGTGTGTGTGGGTCGTCTCCTCTATGGGACGTGTGTGTGGGTCGTCTCCTCTATGGGACGTGTGTGTGGGTCGTCTCCTCTATGGGACGTGTGTGTGGGTCGTCTCCTCTATGGGACGTGTGTGTGGGTCGTCTCCTCTATGGGACGTGTGTGTGGGTCGTCTCCTCTATGGGACGTGTGTGTGGGTCGTCTCCTCTATGAGATGTGTGTGTTGGTTGTCTCCTCTCTGGGACGTGTGTGTGTGTGTGTGTGTCGTCTCCTCTATGGGACGTGTGTGTGTGGGTCGTCTCCTCTATGGGACGTGTGTGTGGGTTGTCTCCTCTATGGGACGTGTGTGTGTGTGTGTGTCGTCTCCTCTATGGGACGTGTGTGTGGGTCGTCTCCTCTATGGGACGTGTGTGTGGGTTGTCTCCTCTATGGGACGTGTGTGTGTGTGTGTGTGTCGTCTCCTCTATGGGATGTGTGTGTGTGGGTCGTCTCCTCTATGGGACGTGTGTGTGGGTCGTCTCCTCTATGGGACGTGTGTGTGGGTCGTCTCCTCTATGAGATGTGTGTGTGGGTTGTCTCCTCTATGGGACGTGTGTGTGTGTGTGGGTCGTCTCCTCTATGGGACGTGTGTGTGGGTCGTCTCCTCTATGGGACGTGTGTGTGGGTCGTCTCCTCTATGGGACGTGTGTGTGGGTCGTCTCCTCTATGGGACGTGCGTGTGGGTCGTCTCCTCTATGGGACGTGCGTGTGGGTCGTCTCCTCTATGGGACGTGCGTGTGGGTCGTCTCCTCTATGGGACGTGTGTGTGTGGGTCGTCTCCTCTATGGGACGTGTGTGTGGGTCGTCTCCTCTATGGGACGTGTGTGTGGGTTGTCTCCTCTATGGGACGTGCGTGTGGGTCGTCTCCTCTATGGGACGTGCGTGTGGGTCGTCTCCTCTATGGGACGTGCGTGTGGGTCGTCTCCTCTATGGGACGTGCGTGTGGGTCGTCTCCTCTATGGGACGTGTGTGTGGGTCGTCTCCTCTATGGGACGTGCGTGTGGGTCGTCTCCTCTATGGGACGTGCGTGTGGGTCGTCTCCTCTATGGGACGTGCGTGTGGGTCGTCTCCTCTATGGGACGTGCGTGTGGGTCGTCTCCTCTATGGGACGTGTGTGTGGGTCGTCTCCTCTATGGGACGTGTGTGTGGGTTGTCTCCTCTATGGGACGTGTGTGTGTGTGTCGTCTCCTCTATGGGACGTGTGTGTGGGTCGTCTCCTCTATGGGACGTGTGTGTGGGTCGTCTCCTCTATGGGACGTGTGTGTGGGTCGTCTCCTCTATGGGACGTGTGTGTGGGTCGTCTCCTCTATGGGACGTGTGTGTGGGTCGTCTCCTCTATGGGACGTGTGTGTGGGTCGTCTCCTCTATGGGACGTGTGTGTGGGTCGTCTCCTCTATGGGACGTGTGTGTGTGTGTCGTCTCCTCTATGGGACGTGTGTGTGGGTCGTCTGTGTGTGTGGGTCGTCTCCTCTATGGGACGTGTGTGTGGGTCGTCTCCTCTATGGGACGTGTGTGTGGGTCGTCTCCTCTATGGGACGTGTGTGTGGGTCGTCTCCTCTATGGGACGTGTGTGTGGGTCGTCTCCTCTATGGGACGTGTGTGTGGGTCGTCTCCTCTATGGGACGTGTGTGTGGGTCGTCTCCTCTATGGGACGTGTGTGTGGGTCGTCTCCTCTATGGGACGTGTGTGTGGGGGTCGTCTCCTCTATGGGACGTGTGTGTGGGGGTCGTCTCCTCTATGGGACGTGTGTGTGGGGGTCGTCTCCTCGATGGGACGTGTGTGTGTGGGTCGTCTCCTCTATGGGACGTGTGTGTGGGTCGTCTCCTCTATGGGACGTGTGTGTGGGTCGTCTCCTCTATGGGACGTGTGTGTGGGTCGTCTCCTCTATGGGACGTGTGTGAGGGTCGTCTCCTCTATGGGACGTGTGTGTGGGTCGTCTCCTCTATGGGACGTGTGTGTGGGTCGTCTCCTCTATGGGACGTGTGTGTGGGTCGTCTCCTCTATGGGACGTGTGTGTGGGTCGTCTCCTCTATGGGACGTGTGTGTGGGTCGTCTCCTCTATGGGACGTGTGTGTGGGTCGTCTCCTCTATGGGACGTGTGTGTGGGTCGTCTCCTCTATGGGACGTGTGTGTGGGTCGTCTCCTCTATGGGACGTGTGTGTGGGTCGTCTCCTCTATGGGACGTGTGTGTGGGTCGTCTCCTCTATGGGACGTGTGTGTGGGTCGTCTCCTCTATGGGACGTGTGTGTGGGTCGTCTCCTGTATGGGACGTGTGTGTGGGTCGTCTCCTCTATGGGACGTGCGTGTGGGTCATCTCCTCTATGGGACGTGCGTGTGGGTCGTCTCCTCTATGGGACGTGTGTGTGGGTCGTCTCGTCTATGGGATGTGTTGAGGGGGTCACCTGTATGGGATGTGTGTGTGGGTTGTCTCCTCTATGTGATGTGTGTGTGGGTCGTCTCCTCTATGTGATGTGTGTGTGGGTCGTCTCCTCTATGGGACGTGTGTGTGGGTCGTCCCCTCTATGGGACGTGTGTGTGGGTCGTCTCCTCTATGGGACGTGTGTGTGGGTCGTCTCCTCTATGGGACGTGTGTGTGGGTCGTCTCCTCTATGGGACGTGTGTGTGGGTCGTCTCCTCTATGGGACGTGTGTGTGGGTCGTCTCCTCTATGGGACGTGTGTGTGGGTCGTCTCCTCTATGAGATGTGTGTGTGGGTTGTCTCCTCTATGGGACGTGTGTGTGTGTGTGTGTGTCGTCTCCTCTATGGGACGTGTGTGTGTGGGTCGTCTCCTCTATGGGACGTGTGTGTGGGTTGTCTCCTCTATGGGACGTGTGTGTGTGTGTGTGTGTGTCGTCTCCTCTATGGGACGTGTGTGTGGGTCGTCTCCTCTATTGGACGTGTGTGTGGGTTGTCTCCTCTATGGGACGTGTGTGTGTGTGTGTGTCGTCTCCTCTATGGGATGTGTGTGTGTGGGTCGTCTCCTCTATGGGACGTGTGTGTGGGTCGTCTCCTCTATGGGACGTGTGTGTGGGTCGTCTCCTCTATGAGATGTGTGTGTGGGTTGTCTCCTCTATGGGACGTGTGTGTGTGTGTGGGTCGTCTCCTCTATGGGACGTGTGTGTGGGTCGTCTCCTCTATGGGACGTGTGTGTGGGTCGTCTCCTCTATGGGACGTGTGTGTGGGTCGTCTCCTCTATGGGACGTGCGTGTGGGTCGTCTCCTCTATGGGACGTGCGTGTGGGTCGTCTCCTCTATGGAACGTGCGTGTGGGTCGTCTCCTCTATGGGACGTGTGTGTGTGGGTCGTCTCCTCTATGGGACGTGTGTGTGGGTCGTCTCCTCTATGGGACGTGTGTGTGGGTCGTCTCCTCTATGGGACGTGCGTGTGGGTCGTCTCCTCTATGGGACGTGCGTGTGGGTCGTCTCCTCTATGGGACGTGCGTGTGGGTCGTCTCCTCTATGGGACGTGCGTGTGGGTCGTCTCCTCTATGGGACGTGCGTGTGGGTCGTCTCCTCTATGGGACGTGCGTGTGGGTCGTCTCCTCTATGGGACGTGCGTGTGGGTCGTCTCCTCTATGGGACGTGCGTGTGGGTCGTCTCCTCTATGGGACGTGCGTGTGGGTCGTCTCCTCTATGGGACGTGCGTGTGGGTCGTCTCCTCTATGGGACGTGCGTGTGGGTCGTCTCCTCTATGGGACGTGTGTGTGGGTCGTCTCCTCTATGGGACGTGTGTGTGTGTGTCGTCTCCTCTATGGGACGTGTGTGTGGGTCGTCTCCTCTATGGGACGTGTGTGTGTGGGTCGTCTCCTCTATGGGACGTGTGTGTGGGTCGTCTCCTCTATGGGACGTGTGTGTGGGTCGTCTCCTCTATGGGACGTGTGTGTGGGTCGTCTCCTCTATGGGACGTGTGTGTGGGTCGTCTCCTCTATGGGACGTGTGTGTGGGTCGTCTCCTCTATGGGACGTGTGTGTGGGTCGTCTCCTCTATGGGACGTGTGTGTGGGTCGTCTCCTCTATGGGACGTGTGTGTGTGTGTCGTCTCCTCTATGGGACGTGTGTGTGGGTCGTCTGTGTGTGTGGGTCGTCTCCTCTATGGGACGTGTGTGTGGGTAGTCTCCTCTATGGGACGTGTGTGTGGGTCGTCTCCTCTATGGGACGTGTGTGTGGGTCGTCTCCTCTATGGGACGTGTGTGTGGGGGTCGTCTCCTCTATGGGACGTGTGTGTGGGGGTCGTCTCCTCTATGGGACGTGTGTGTGGGGGTCGTCTCCTCTATGGGACGTGTGTGTGGGGGTCGTCTCCTCGATGGGACGTGTGTGTGTGGGTCGTCTCCTCTATGGGACGTGTGTGTGGGTCGTCTCCTCTATGGGACGTGTGTGTGGGTCGTCTCCTCTATGGGACGTGTGTGTGGGTCGTCTCCTCTATGGGACGTGTGTGTGGGTCGTCTCCTCTATGGGACGTGTGTGTGTGTCGTCTCCTCTATGGGACGTGTGTGTGGGTCGTCTCCTCTATGGGACGTGTGTGTGGGTCGTCTCCTCTATGGGACGTGTGTGTGGGTCGTCTCCTCTATGGGACGTGTGTGTGGGTCGTCTCCTCTATGGGACGTGTGTGTGGGTCGTCTCCTCTATGGGACGTGTGTGTGGGTCGTCTCCTCTATGGGACGTGTGTGTGGGTCGTCTCCTCTATGGGACGTGTGTGTGGGTCGTCTCCTCTATGGGACGTGTGTGTGGGTCGTCTCCTCTATGGGACGTGTGTGTGGGTCGTCTCCTCTATGGGACGTGTGTGTGGGTCGTCTCCTCTATGGGACGTGTGTGTGGGTCGTCTCCTCTATGGGACGTGTGTGTGGGTCGTCTCCTCTATGGGACGTGTGTGTGGGTCGTCTCCTCTATGGGACGTGTGTGTGGGTCGTCTCCTCTATGGGACGTGTGTGTGTGTGTGTCGTCACTTCTATGGGACGTGTGTGTGGGTCGTCTCCTCTATGGGACGTGTGTGTGGGTCGTCTCCTCTATGGGACGTGTGTGTGGGTCGTCTCCTCTATGGGATGTGTTGAGGGGGTCACCTGTATGGGAGTCACAATCTCTATGGGACCTGTGTGTGTGTGTGTGTGTGGGGGGGGGACACCTCTATGGGCTGTGTGTGGGGGGTCATCACCTCTATGGGTCGTGCACCATTTCTAGGGCCTGAGGTGATCATCACCCACATGAAGAGAGATCGCTGGCAGTGTCCACACTACGTCCTCAGGTTGGAGCCTTCATCTGTAGTCTCTTACATTTAGTAGCCTGTAGTAATGATGGCCGAGCCTTATAGATCAGTGGGTCCAGCGACACGGCGGTGTGTTATGACAGCAGTGGGAACAGGGCCTCATCGGCGCAGAGATTTTGGTGTTTTCAGGTTTTCTCCTCGCCCTCTAATATCCAGATGTCTTTGTATTTTCCCTACTGACCAGAGGAGGCTCGTTTTATGTGGGACCAAATGTAATGACATCACTCATCTTATAACGGTATACTCACTGATGAGAGATATATATATATCCGTATACTCACTGGTGGTATACATATCTGTATACTCACTGATGGTATGTATATAACCACATACTCACTGATGGGGATGTGTGTGTGTATATATATATATATATATCTCTATCTGGGGAGCAGGGGTGTGAGACAGCACCGGGGGTTGACCTCTGTGCCTGTGAATACGGAGGTGGGAGACAGCACCAGGGGTTGACCTCTGTGCCCGTGAATACGGAGGTGTGAGACAGCACCGGGGGTTGACCTCTGTGCCCGTGAATACGGGGGTGTGAGACAGCACCGGGGATTGACCTCTGTGCCCGTGAATACAGGGGTGTGAGACAGCACCGGGGGTTGACCTCTGTGCCCGTGAATACGGGTGTGAGACAGCACCGGGGGTTGACCTCTGTGCCCGTGAATACAGGGGTGTGAGACAGCACCGGGGGTTGACCTCTGCCCGTGAATACAGGGGTGTGAGACAGCATCGGGGGTTGACCTCTGTGCCCGTGAATACGGGGGTGTGAGACAGCACCGGGGGTTGACCTCTGTGCCCGTGAATACAGGGGTGTGAGACAGCATCGGGGGTTTACCTCTGTGCTCGTGAATACAGGGGTGTGAGACCGCATCGGGGGTTTACCTCTGTGCCCGTGAATGCCCGGGATCAGTGTAGTCAAAGTCCCGAAATCACAGCACCAGCCAGGCCATGATCTTGAAAACTGGATTACTTGATTGTCCCCACGGCAAATGCAACGTTTCTGCAGCACTAACCTTTATTAAGCATGCTTATATATAATCTATCTGTATACTCACTGATGGTGTATGTGTATATATATATATATATATATACACACACTGTATGCTCCCTGATGGGGTGTGTGTATGTATATATACATATAGATGCAAATCATAAAATGTTGCAGTATCTTGTAATACCTTTTTTATTGGACTAACAGCATTTTGTAGAGACAAGCTTTCGGGATTCCTCCCTTTATCAAGTCCAAAGCATATCTAAGCTCACAAGCTGAACACACAGGTTACATCTCACAAATATGCAGGGGTTAAGGATGTACGTGTGTGTGTGTGTATATATATATATATATATATATATATATATATATATATATGTATATATATATATATATATATATATATATATATATATATATACACTGTGTTTGTGTGTGTATACACACACAGTCATGGCCGTAAATGTTGGCACCCCTGAAATCTTTCTTGAAAAATAAGTATTTCACACAGAAAAGGATTGCAGTACCACATGTTTTGCTATTCACATATTTATTCCCTTTGTGTGTATTTGAACTAAACCAAAGAAGGAGAAAAAAAAGCAATTTGGACAAATTTATTGACACCCTTTCCAAATTGTGGATAAATAAGATTGTTTCAAGCATGTGATCCTCCTTTATACTCACCTGGGGCAAGTAAGAGGTGTTGGCAATATAAAAAAGAAGTTCACTTAGTCTTTGCATTGTGTGTCTGTGTGTGCCCCACTAAGCATGGACAACAGAAAGAGGAGAAGAGAACTGTCTGAGGACTTGGGAACCAAAATTGTGGAAAAATATCGACAATCTCAAGGTTACAAATCCATCTGCAGAGATCTAGATTTGCCTTTGTCCACATTGCTCAACATTATCAAGAAATTTGCAACCCATGGCACTGTAGCTAATTCCCTGGGCATGGACGGAAGAGAAAAAATGATGAAAGGTGTCAACGCCGGATAGTCCGGATGGTGGATAAGCAGCCCCAAACAAGTTTCGAAGATATTCAAGCTGTCCTGCAGGCCCCGGGAGCATCAGTGTCAGCGCGAACTATCCGTCCACATTTAAATTAAATGCTATGGAGGAGACCCAGGAGGACCCCTCTGCTGACACAGAGACATAAAAAAACAAGACTACATTTTGCCAAAATTAATTTGAGTAACCAAAATCCTTTTGGGAAAACGTCTTGTGGACAGGTGAGGCCAAGATAGAGCTGTTTGGTAAAGCGCATCATTCTACTGTTTACAGAAAAGTAATTATGAGTTCTACTTAGAAAAAAAAAAAACAGTACCTACAATGAAATATGGTGGAGGTCAATGATGTTTTGGGGTTATTTTGATCTGATTGGTTGCTATGGGCAACTCAAACTTTTCCTCTGGACAGGTTTTGATAAATCTCTCCCAATGACCCCAAATATACTTCAAAAAGCCCCAGAAATGGATGGCAAAAAAGCGCTGGAGAGTTCTGAAGTGGCAGCAATGAGTCCAGATCTAAATCTCATTGATCACCTGTGGAGAGATCTTAAAGGGGTTCTCCGGTGCTTAGACATCTTATCCCCTATCCAAAGGATAGGGGATAAGATGCCTGACCGCGGGTGTCCCGCCGCTGGGGACCCCTGGGATCTTGCACGTGGCACCCCGTTTGTAATCAGTCCCCGGAGCGTGTTCACTCCGGGTCTGATTACTGTCGATCAAGGGGCCGGCGGCGTGTGACGTCCACGTATCACGCCCCCTCCCGTAGGCTTGCAATGAGGGGCAGAGCGGGACGTCACACGGGGGCGGAGGTGTGACGTCACACGCCGTCGGCCCTGTGGTTGCCGGGGACTGATTACAAACGGGGTGCTGCGTGCAAGATCCCGGGGGTCCCCAGCGGCGAGATTCCCGCGGTCAAGGAATCTTATCCCCTATCCTTTGGATAAGATGTCTAAGCACCGGAGAACCCCTTTAAAATTACTGTTGGGAAAAGGCGCCTTCCAATAAGAGAGACCTGGAGCAGTTTGTAAAGGAAGAGTGGTCCAACATTCCGGCTGAGAGGTGTAAGAAGCTTATTGATCAGCACTATCGTCGATTCCTGAGACAAAGTCTGAAGAAGTGGAATGAGGGGAAAAAGGAGAAAAAGCATACAGAGTCTCCTGGGGCTAGATTTGGTGAAACGTGTCTACTCCCAGAGCCTCTGGATCTGGTTGCCAACTGAAAATTAGTGGTAATTGACAATTGAGGCGGGAGGCAAAAACATCTATCTGTAAATACCGAAAAGAGAAAGGATCTTCTGAAAAATGATCGGATCTAGCTTCCAATCACTGGAGTCGGATAGGTAACGGGAATTCCAATCCGCTGTTGAATTAGAAATGCCCGGAATGTATTCAGCCTTCAGGATATTTTTGTCTATTAAAAGAAAAAAAAAAGTACAAAAATCTCTGCCAATGTCTTCGATTTGGGACCTCCCAGACGGTAGATGTATGTATTGCTGAGATATTGTCTAAGTAGAATACAGCAGTTGGATCTGAGTTTTGCAAAACTGGCCAACAATCCTAAGTAGTTGATATGAAGTTGATATTCGGTCTCTGACCATCTCCCTCCTGTGGACAGATGGCCGTATCTGGCACCCCAGCCTGAGAGACTTTTGTCTGATTCTATCAATAAGTCCGGTTTGGAGTTAAAAATGGTCTTTCTATACCAGTCCTGGACATGCTGAAGCCACCAATTCAGTTCTTCTTTGGTGTCGCCCGAGAGGGGAATTTTGTCTGAATAGTTCAGACCTTCCCTTAGGTGTTAAGACTTGAGTCTTTGTAGGGCTCTGTAATGTAGGGGTGCTGGGAAAATTTAATCAAAGTGGAAAGTAAGCCTACGATTCGAACCAGTCTTAATGATATTAGCTGTTTTGAAAAGAGCAGAGCGTATTTCTTTGCAAATCATCCGCAATTTTCTGGTGGGAAGGCTCAGTGGAGCTGATAGAGTATTTATTTGGAATTCTAAGAATTCCAGTTCTTTGGAAGGGATTAATACTGACTTTTTGAAATTGATGATTAGAAGACTCCAATATAGGGTGTTTAAGAGGTGAGTCGTGTATCCACACAATGATGTCTCTTCCAGGTGGGTTTCCGGATCTCTTAAGGCCAAAATGGGTCAGAGGGGGTCGATGGAAGAGGGTGAGGAGTAATTATATGACCAGAAGGATTTTGAGACATAGTCATAGCTATTCTGGCAAAATTATCCTGCATAGTAGAAATTGCTGTTTGGATATCAGATTGAGTGGACCTGGACACTGACCTGTCCACCAATTCTTGTTTTGGGGTAGAAGAGGCCCTGTCACCTCACTGGGGAAACTCCTTCAAATCTAGTCTCCATACCCTCATTAGCCATGTTGTGTGAATAATTGATAAGTTTGACTATAATAATATTATGAAATAATAATATGGAATAGGAGAAATTGCTCATAGATTGGAGGAAGTATCAGAAGAGAAGATAAGCACTGTGGTTATATTTACTCTGTGCTCTGTCCGGCGTCTGTGACACGAATGAGAGCCCGCGCTGAACAGCAATAGCTTGTATTGTGCACGAAGAATTCAGGTAAAACTCCCAAACAAAGTTAACGCCACAGAGCTGGATAAGAACCACAGAGCTGCTGGGGAAACTCAGCGGAGTAAAAAGATATCAGTGAGAGTCGGTATAGACAGGAGAAGTCTGTATACTGTAAGAAACACTTCTAACCTGAATACAGAAGCAGTATAGGAAAAAACTATATGAGAAAGAATATGTAAGAGTGATGTAAGTAATTACACAAATAGCACAAATAAGACAAATGAGAACAATAAATATAGCGTTATATTATGAGGTAAATAAAGCAGTAATACGTATCTTTCTGATGAGCAATAAAGAAAGAGGAGAAGTCACTCAAGTTGGCAGTTTATAAAGATTATGATCGTTCCTCATTGGATACACCAGTTACTTAATGGCATACTGTTAACATGCAGATTTCAGTTTTTTCTCTCTGTGTTCATTGATATATATATATTTAGTCTTATTGCTATTTGACCATTAAAGAGAGATTAATGCTAGAGATGAGCGAACTTACAGTAAATTCGATTCGTCACGAACTTCTCGGCTCGGCAGTTTATGACTTTTCCTGCATAAATTAGTTCAGCTTTCCGGTGGGCTGGAAAAGGTGGATACAGTCCTAGGATACTCTTTCCTTGGAATGTATCCACCTTTTCCAGCCCACCGGAGCACCTGAAGGCTGAACTAATTTACGCAGGAAAATCAACTGCTGAGCCGAGAAGTTCGTGACAAATCGAATTTACTGTAAGGTCGCTCATCTCTAATTAATGCAATAATAGGAGCCTCCTGTATGATATAAAATCACTTTTACTTATTGATCCAGCAGGATAATAGTACAAAATACAGACCAGGCCCCAGCAGGAATTGCACTGTTGACCCCTGGTTTACAAGACCAGTGCTCTAACCACTGAGCCATGGAGCCTCCCATTTTGCTGCTCTTTGACACTGAAATCTAGAAATATGGAAGGCAGAGAACAACTACACCCAGTTAATTATGACAGAATTTGGAAAGTCATGTGACCAATATGAACTGTTTGCTTACTAACATTTATGCTATTATGCTAAATTTATGGCATTTGAAACTCAGATATTTAATAACTTTCAGTTTTTTGGACACAGTATTATATAGGATATACAATACATGATGTAATTAGAGGAGCTCAGCGAGCAGCCCAGATTCTGGGGAGAACTACACAACTTCCGGTGAGGAGAGAGGGAGAAGACAAGAGCTGCTTAGACAACACCACACAGACAATGAAAGGACTACACAACTTCCAGTGAGGAGAGAGGGAGAAGACTGGAGCTGCTGAGAAAACTAGAGATGAGCGAACTTACAGTAAATTCGATTCGTCATGAACATCTCGGCTCGGCAGTTGCTGGCTTTAGCCTGCAAAAATTAGTTCAGCTTTCAGGTGCTCCGGTGGCTGGAAAAGGTGGAGAGTCCTAGGAGAGTCTCCAGCCACCGGAGCACCTGAAAGCTGAACTAATTTTTGCAGGCTAAAGTCAGCAACTGCCGAGCCGAGATGTTCGTGACGAATCGAATTTACTGTAAGTTCGCTCATCTCTAGAGAACACCACACAGACAATGAGAGGACTCAAGTGCATCAGAAACTTAGGCCGAGGTTTATCAATCTGCCAGAAATTCTGCTTATATCTCACAATCACCATGAGTGTCGGGTCTGAGTCCGGACGACATTTTCTTTCCTAATTATATTGACGATTCACCCCGGATAACGAGACTAGTGGTCAGTGTTCAGAATCCGGAAGGAAGAATGGAGAAGCTTAGTCACGGGATGTCAGGCTGTATTACTAGGAGAACATAAAGTAATGCTGTCCGTCCAGTAACGGGATGTCAGGCTGTATTACTAGGAGAACATAAAGTAATGCTGTCCGTCCAGTAACGGGATGTCAGGCTGTATTACTAGGAGAACATAAAGTAATGCTGTCCGTCCAGTAACGGGATGTCAGGCTGTACTAGGAGAACATAAAGTAATGCTGTCCGTCCAGTAACGGGATGTCAGGCTGTATTACTAGGAGAACATAAAGTAATGCTGTCCGTCCAGCACCGGGATGTCAGGCTGTACTACTAGGAGAACATAAAGTAATGCTGTCTGTCCAGCACCGGGATATCAGGCTGTACTACTAGGAGAACATAAAGTAATGCTGTCCGTCCAGTAACGGGATGTCAGGCTGTATTACTAGGAGAACATAAAGTAATGCTGTCCGTCCAGTAACGGGATGTCAGGCTGTACTACTAGGAGAACATAAAGTAATGCTGTCCGTCCAGTAACGGGATGTCAGGCTGTATTACTAGGAGAACATAAAGTAATGCTGTCCGTCCAGCATCGGGATGTCAGGCTGTATTACTAGGAGAACATAAAGTAATGCTGTCCGTCCAGTAACGGGATGTCAGGCTGTATTACTAGGAGAACATAAAGTAATGCTGTCCGTCCAGCACCGGGATGTCAGGCTGTACTACTAGGAGAACATAAAGTAATGCTGTCCGTCCAGTAACGGGATGTCAGGCTGTATTACTAGGAGAACATAAAGTAATGCTGTCCGTCCAATAACGGGATGTCAGGCTGTATTACTAGGAGAACATAAAGTAATGCTGTCCGTCCAGCACCGGGATGTCAGGCTGTATTACTAGGAGAACATAAAGTAATGCTGTCCGTCCAGCACCGGGATGTCAGGCTGTACTACTAGGAGAACATAAAGTAATGCTGTCCGTCCAGCACCGGGATATCAGGCTGTATTACTAGGAGAACATAAAGTAATGCTGTCCGTCCAGTAACGGGATGTCAGGCTGTATTACTAGGAGAACATAAAGTAATGCTGTCCGTCCAGTAACGGGATGTCAGGCTGTATTACTAGGAGAACATAAAGTAATGCTGTCCGTCCAGTAACGGGATGTCAGGCTGTACTACTAGGAGAACATAAAGTAATGCTGTCCGTCCAGCATCGGGATGTCAGGCTGTATTACTAGGAGAACATAAAGTAATGCTGTCCGTCCAATAACGGGATGTCAGGCTGTACTACTAGGAGAGCGATGCTGGACATAGGGGCAGACACCCTGGAGACATGATGGGGGCGGGGAGAGGCACAGAACAGTTCTGTCCTATCACTTCCTATGTTTTTTATTATTTTACTCACTGATCCAGCAGAGTAATAACTATAATACAACCCAAAATACTGACCAGGCCCCAGCGAGAATTGAACTCGCGACCCCTGGTTTACAAGACCAGTGCTCTAACCACTGAGCTATGGAGCCTCTTATATATGGAACTGACCAATGAGTCCAGAATGGTGTAAGCCTGGAAGGTACAGGATGGCTCCGCCCACTGGACAACAGACCAATGACGAGCGCTCATGTGTCTCGGGCAGCGCTGATGGATGGCAGCTGTACACACCTGAGAGAGAGTCATGAGCAGGACGTGAAACAGGTTGTATAGAAGAACAATACACAGACATGGTGAAGGAGGGAGCAGTATAGGAGAATTATAAAGGGGCACTCCTATCATAGTATGGACAGTATAGGAGAATTATAAAGGGGCACTCCTATCATAGTATGGACAGTATAGGAGAATTATAAAGGGGCACTCCTATCATAGTATGGTAAGTATAGGAGAATTATAAAGGGGCACTCCTATCATAGTATGGACAGTATTGGAGAAATATAAAGGGGCACTCCTATCATAGTATGGTAAGTATAGGAGAATTATAAAGGGGCACTCCTATCATAGTATGGACAGTATAGGAGAATTATAAAGGGGCACTCCTATCATAGTATGGACAGTATAGGAGAATTATTAAGGGGCACTCCTATCATAGTATGATCAGTATAAAACTAGGAGAATTATTAAAGGGGCACTCCTATCATAATATGGTCAGTATAGAACTAGGAGAATTATTAAAGGGGCACTCCTATCATAGTATGGTTAATATAGAACTAGGAAAAATATAAAGGGGCAATCCTATCATAGTATGGTCAGTATAGCAGAATTATAAAGGGGCACTCCTATCATAGTATGGGCAGTATAGGAGAATTATAAAGGGGCACTCCTATCATAGTATGGTCAGTATAGAACTAGGAGAATTATAAAGGGGCACTCCTATCATAGTATGATCAGTATAGGAGAATTATAAAGGGGCACTCCTATCAGTATGGTAAGTATAGGAGAATTATAAAGGGGCACTCCTATCATAGTATGGTAAGTATAGGAGAATTATAAAGGGGCACTCCTATCATAGTATGGGCAGTATAGAACTAGGAGAATTATAAAGGGGCACTCCTATCATAGTATGGGCAGTGTAGAACTAGGAGAATTATAAAGGGGCACTCATAGTATGGTCAGTATAGAACTAGGAAAATTATAAAGGGGCACTTTCATAGTATGGTCAGTATAGGAGAATTATAAAGGGGCACTCCTATCATAGTATGGGCAGTATAGGAGAATTATAAAGGGGCACTCCTATCATAGTATGGTCTGTATAGGAGAATTATAAAGGGGCACTCCTATCATAGTATGGTCAGTATAGGAGAATTATAAAGGGGCACTACTATCATAGTATGGTCAGTATAGGAGAATTATAAAGGGGCACTCCTATCATAGTATGGTCAGTAAAGGAGAATTATAAAGGGGCACTCCTATCATAGTATGGTCAGTATAGGAGAATTATAAAGGGGCACTCCTATCATAGTATGGTCAGTATAGGAGAATAATAAAGGGGCACTCCTATCATAGTATGGTTTGGTATAGATAAAGGGGTTCTCTGGCACTATTCAGTAGACTACATTGCAGGGATGTCTATGGGTGTTGTATATACAGTGGTCCCATAACATACGATGGTGATTGGTTCCAGACGGACCATCGTTTGTTGAAACCATCGTATGTTGAGGGATTCGTACTATGGATCATACATGTCCCCACCGCTCTGGACTGTCAGTTCTCTGCTGCCGTATCACTATGTCGCCGCTACCCTGCACCATCGCTCTCTGTCGCCCCTATTGGACGATGAGGCGGGGTGAGCGGTGACGGGATGACGATTACAGAGCGACACCGCAGGGTAGCGGCAGCACTGGAGCGGTGAAATGATGGGCTGAAGTGGCGGGGACATGTGTCATTCAGCGGGGCACGTTACATGGCTATCCGGCGGCAGCTGAAGCGGTGAGCGGTGTCGGATAGCCGTTTTTGCGATGGCCCCGATACACAGAAGCATTGTCTGTGGAAATCATGGTATGTCCGAGGAACACTGTACACTTTTTATTTGCTCCTGGGAACGTTCTGCTCGTGATTTCTTTCCTGTGATGTCACACTCGCTCGGACCTCCTGATCTCCAATGAATGTGATGTCACAGGATTAGTCATCAAGGTCGGCGGGGCCGGAATCACACCCTTGGGCTGGCTGGAATTCCATATGGATTTAAGCCACTGCCCCGAAGGAGGAGCTAACTTCAGAGCCCAGTGGAAGCTGCGTCATTATGTAGGGGAGACTGGGGACTGGTAACTACCTGGTGGATCAGGGGTTATTATTGTATGGTGATCAGTGATTAGTATTGTATGGTGACTCAGTGGTTAGTATTGTATGGTGATCAGTGATTAGTATTGTATGGTGATCAGTGGTTAGTATTGTATGGTGATCAGTGATTAGTATTGTATGGTGATCAGTGATTAGTATTGTATGGTGATCAGTGATTAGTATTGTATGGTGACTCAGTGGTTAGTATTGTATGGTGATCAGTGGTTAGTATTGTACGGTGATCAGTGGTTAGTATTGTATGGTGATCAGTGATTAGTATTGTATGGTGATCAGTGATTAGTATTGTATGGTGATCAGTGATTAGTATTGTATGGTGATCAGTGATTAGTATTGTATGGTGATCAGTGATTAGTATTGTATGGTGACTCAGTGGTTAGTATTGTATGGTGATCAGTGGTTAGTATTGTACGGTGATCAGTGGTTAGTATTGTATGGTGATCAGTGATTAGTATTGTATGGTGATCAGTGATTAGTATTGTATGGTGATCAGTGATTAGTATTGTATGGTGATCAGTGATTAGTATTGTATGGTGATCAGTGGTTAGTATTGTATGGTGATCAGTGGTTAGTATTGTATGGTGATCAGTGGTTAGTATTGTATGGTGATCAGTGGTTAGTATTGTATGGTGATCAGTGATTAGTATTGTATGGTGATCAGTGGTCAGTATTGTATGGTGATCAGTGGTTAGTATTGTATGGTGATCAGTGATTAGTATTGTATGGTGATCAGTGATTAGTATTGTATGGTGATCAGTGATTAGTATTGTATGGTGACTTAGTGGTTAGTATTATATGGTGATCAGTGGTTAGTATTGTATGGTGATCAGTGGTTAGTATTGTATGGTGATCAGTGATTAGTATTGTATGGTGATCAGTGATTAGTATTGTATGGTGATCAGTGATTAGTATTGTATGGTTATCAGTGGTTAGTATTGTATGGTGATCAGTGATTAGTATTGTATGGTGATCAGTGGTTAGTATTGTATGGTGATCAGTGATTAGTATTGTATGGTGATCAGTGATTAGTATTGTATGGTGATCAGTGATTAGTATTATATGGTGATCAGTGGTTAGTATTGTATGGTGATCAATGATTAGTATTGTATGGTGATCAGTGGTTAGTATTGTATGGTGATCAGTGATTAGTATTGTATGGTGATCAGTGGTTAGTATTGTATGGTGATCAGTGATTAGCATTGTATGGTGATCAGTGGTTAGCATTGTATGGTGATCAGTGATTAGTATTATATGGTGATCAGTGATTAGTATTGTATGGTGATCAGTGATTAGTATTGTATGGTGATCAGTGATTAGTATTGTATTGTCACGATGCCGGCTGGCAGGTAGTGGATCCTCTGTGCCAGAGAGGGATTGGCGTGGACCGTGCTAGTGGATCGGTTCTAAGTCACTACTGGTTTTCACCAGAGCCCGCCGCAAAGCGGGATGGTCTTGCTGCGGCGGTAGTGACCAGGTCGTATCCACTAGCAACGGCTCAACCTCTCTGACTGCTGAAGATAGGCGCGGTACAAGGGAGTAGACAGAAGCAAGGTCGGACGTAGCAGAAGGTCGGGGCAGGCAGCAAGAATCGTAGTCAGGGGCAACGGCAGGAGGTCTGGAACACAGGCTAGGAACACACAAGGAAACGCTTTCACTGGCACAATGGCAACAAGATCCGGCGAGGGAGTGAAGGGGAAGTGAGGTATAAATAGGGAGTGCACAGGTGAACACACTAATTGGAACCACTGCGCCAATCAGCGGCGCAGTGGCCCTTTAAATCGCAGAGACCCGGCGCGCGCGCGCCCTAGGGAGCGGGGCCGCGCGCGCCGGGACAGGACAGACGGAGAGCGAGTCAGGTACGGGAGCCGGGATGCGCATCGCGAGCGGGCGCTACCCGCATCGCGAATCGCATCCCGGCTGGAGACGGTATCGCAGCGAACCGGGTCAGTGGAGCTGCCCGGAGCGCTGCGGTAGCGAGAGAGAAGCGAGCGCTCCGGGGAGGAGCGGGGACCCGGAGCGCTCGGCGTAACAGTACCCCCCCCCTTGGGTCTCCCCCTCTTCTTAGAGCCTGAGAACCTGAGGAGCAGACTTTTGTCTAGGATGTTGTCCTCAGGTTCCCAGGATCTCTCTTCAGGTCCACAGCCCTCCCAATCCACCAAAAAGAACTTTTTTCCTCTGACCGTCTTGGAGGCCAGTATCTCTTTCACTGAGAAGACGTCAGAAGAACCGGAGACAGGAGTGGGAGAAACTAATTTGGGAGAGAAACGGTTGATGATGAGTGGTTTAAGAAGAGAGACATGAAAGGCATTAGGAATACGGAGAGAAGGAGGAAGAAGAAGTTTGTAAGAGACAGGATTAATTTGGCACAAGACTTTGAAGGGACCAAGATAGCGTGGACCCAGTTTGTAACTGGGGACACGAAAGCGGACATATTTAGCGGAGAGCCATACCTTGTCTCCGGGAGCAAAAATGGGGGGAGCTCTTCTTTTCTTGTCGGCAAACTTTTTCATGCGAGATGAAGCCTGTAAAAGAGAAACTTGGGTCTCTTTCCATATGGTGGAAAGATCACGAGTCACTTCATCTACCGCGGGCAAACCAGAGGGCAAGGGAGTAGGGAGGGGGGGGAAGAGGGTGACGGCCGTACACCACGAAAAATGGGGATTTGGAGGAAGATTCAGAGACTCTAAAGTTATACGAGAATTCGGCCCATGGTAGAAGATCTGCCCAATCATCCTGGCGGGAGGAAACAAAATGTCGTAAATAATCACCCAAGACCTGGTTAATTCTTTCTACTTGTCCATTGGATTGAGGATGATATGCAGAAGAAAAGTTTAATTTAATCTTGAGTTGTTTACAGAGAGCCCTCCAGAATTTTGACACGAATTGGACGCCTCTATCCGAGACGATCTGCGTGGGCAACCCGTGAAGACGAAAAATGTGTACAAAAAATTGTTTAGCCAACTGAGGCGCTGAAGGAAGACCAGGAAGAGGGATGAAATGTGCCATCTTGGAGAATCGATCAACGACCACCCAAACAACAGTGTTGCCACGGGATGGGGGTAGGTCTGTAATAAAATCCATACCAATCAGAGACCAAGGCTGTTCGGGGACAGGCAGAGGATGAAGAAAACCAGCGGGCTTCTGGCGAGGAGTCTTATCCCGAGCACAGACAGTGCAGGCTCGCACAAAGTCCACGACATCCGTCTCCAGAGTCGGCCACCAATAGAAGCGAGAGATGAGTTGCACAGATTTCTTGATGCCTGCATGACCTGCGAGATGGGAGGAGTGACCCCATTTGAGGATTCCGAGGCGTTGGCGTGGAGAGACGAAGGTCTTTCCTGGAGGAGTTTGCCTGATGGAGGCTGGAGAAGTGGAGATCAGGCAGTCAGGAGGAATGATGTGTTGCGGAGAGAGTTCGACTTCCGAGGCATCCGAGGAACGAGAGAGAGCATCGGCCCTAATGTTCTTATCGGCAGGCCGAAAGTGAATTTCAAAATTAAATCGGGCAAAGAACAGAGACCACCTGGCCTGGCGAGGATTCAGCCGTTGGGCAGACTGGAGATAGGAGAGGTTCTTGTGATCGGTGTAAATAATAACAGGAAATCTTGATCCCTCCAGCAGATGCCTCCATTCCTCAAGTGCTAATTTAATGGCTAGAAGCTCTCGATCCCCGATGGAGTAGTTCCTCTCCGCCGGAGAGAAGGTCCTAGAAAAAAAACCACAAGTAACAGCATGCCCGGAAGAATTTTTTTGTAGAAGGACCGCTCCAGCTCCTACAGAGGAGGCATCAACCTCCAATAGGAAGGGTTTAGATGGGTCAGGTCTGGAGAGCACGGGAGCCGAAGAAAAGGCAGACTTGAGCCGTTTAAAGGCGTCTTCCGCTTGAGGAGGCCAAGACTTGGGATTGGCATTTTTTTTGGTTAAAGCCACGATAGGGGCCACAACGGTAGAAAAATGTGGAATAAATTGCCTGTAATAATTGGCGAACCCCAAAAAACGTTGGATAGCACGGAGTCCGGAGGGGCGTGGCCAATCTAAGACGGCAGAGAGTTTGTCTGGATCCATTTGTAGTCCCTGGCCAGAGACCAAGTATCCTAGGAAAGGAAGAGATTGGCATTCAAACAGACATTTCTCTATCTTGGCATAAAGTTGATTGTCACGAAGTCTCTGAAGAACCATACGGACATGCTGGCGGTGTTCTTCTAGATTGGCAGAAAAAATCAGGATATCATCCAGATATACAACAACACAGGAGTATAAGAGATCACGAAAAATTTCATTAACAAAGTCTTGGAAGACGGCAGGGGCGTTGCACAGGCCAAAGGGCATGACCAGATACTCAAAGTGTCCATCTCTAGTGTTAAATGCCGTTTTCCATTCATCCCCCTCTCTGATGCGGATGAGATTATAAGCACCTCTTAAGTCCAGTTTGGTAAAGATGTGGGCACCTTGGAGGCGATCAAAGAGTTCAGAGATGAGGGGTAGAGGGTAGCGGTTCTTTATCGTGATTTTATTAAGACCGCGGTAGTCAATGCAAGGGCGTAGAGAGCCATCTTTTTTGGACACAAAGAAAAATCCGGCTCCGGCAGGAGAGGAGGATTTACGGATAAAGCCTTTTTTTAAATTTTCCTGGATGTACTCCGACATAGCAAGAGTCTCTGGGGCGGACAGAGGATAGATTCTGCCCCGGGGTGGAGTAGTGCCCGGGAGGAGGTCAATAGGACAATCATAAGGCCTGTGAGGAGGTAGAGTCTCAGCTTGTTTTTTGCAAAAAACATCCGCAAAGTCCATATAGGCCTTAGGGAGACCGGTTACAGGGGGAACCACAGAGTCACGGCAAGGGGTACTGGGAACCGGTTTTAGGCAGTTCTTGAAACAAGAGGGCCCCCAACTCTTGATCTCCCCAGTGGACCAATCCAGGGTTGGGGAATGGAGTTGAAGCCAGGGTAGTCCAAGGAGGATTTCGGAAGTGCAATTGGGGAGGACCAAAAATTCAATCTTCTCGTGATGAGGTCCGATGCACATTAGAAGGGGCTCCGTGCGGAAACGTATGGAACAATCCAATCTTTCATTGTTTACACAATTGATGTAGAGGGGTCTGGCGAGACTGGTCACTGGGATGTTGAACCTGTTGACGAGAGAGGCCAAAATAAAATTTCCTGCAGATCCGGAATCCAAGAAGGCCATAGTAGAGAAGGAGAAGGCAGAGGCAGATGTCCGCACAGGCACAGTAAGACGTGGAGAAGCAGAGTAGACATCAAGGACTGTCTCACCTTTGTGCGGAGTCAGCGTACGTCTTTCCAGGCGGGGAGGACGGATAGGACAATCCTTCAGGAAGTGTTCGGTACTGGCACAGTACAGACAGAGATTCTCCATGCGGCGTCGTGTCCTCTCTTGAGGTGTCAGGCGAGACCGGTCGACCTGCATAGCCTCCACGGCGGGAGGCACAGAAACGGATTGCAGGGGACCAGAGGAGAGAGTGCGAACAAAGTCCATATCCTGGCGGAGCTCCTGACGCCTTTCGGAAAAACGCATGTCAATGCGAGTGGCAAGATGGATGAGTTCATGTAGGTTAGCAGGGATTTCTCGTGCGGCCAGAACATCTTTAATGTTGCTGGATAGGCCTTTTTTAAAGGTCGCGCAGAGGGCCTCATTATTCCAGGATAATTCTGAAGCAAGAGTACGGAATTGTACGGCGTACTCGCCAACGGAAGAATTACCCTGGACCAGGTTCAACAGGGCAGTCTCAGCAGAAGAGGCTCGGGCAGGTTCCTCAAAGACACTTCGAATTTCTGAGAAGAAGGAGTGTATAGAGGCAGTGACGGGGTCATTGCGGTCCCAGAGCGGTGTGGCCCATGACAGAGCTTTTCCAGACAGAAGGCTGACTACGAAAGCCACCTTAGACCTCTCAGTAGGGAACTGGTCCGACATCATCTCCAAGTGCAGGGAACATTGGGAAAGAAAGCCACGGCAGAATTTAGAGTCCCCATCAAATTTATCCGGCAAGGATAGTCGTAGACCAGAAGCGGCCACTCGCTGCGGAGGAGGTGCAGGAGCTGGCGGAGGAGATGATTGCTGAAGCTGTGGTAGTAGCTGCTGTAGCATCACGGTCAGTTGAGACAGCTGTTGGCCTTGTTGCGCTATCTGTTGTGACTGCTGGGCGACCACCGTGGTGAGGTCGGCGACAACTGGCAGAGGAACTTCAGCGGGATCCATGGCCGGATCTACTGTCACGATGCCGGCTGGCAGGTAGTGGATCCTCTGTGCCAGAGAGGGATTGGCGTGGACCGTGCTAGTGGATCGGTTCTAAGTCACTACTGGTTTTCACCAGAGCCCGCCGCAAAGCGGGATGGTCTTGCTGTGGCGGTAGTGACCAGGTCGTATCCACTAGCAACGGCTCAACCTCTCTGACTGCTGAAGATACAAGGGAGTAGACAGAAGCAAGGTCGGACGTAGCAGAAGGTCGGGGCAGGCAGCAAGAATCGTAGTCAGGGGCAACGGCAGGAGGTCTGGAACACAGGCTAGGAACACACAAGGAAACGCTTTCACTGGCACAATGGCAACAAGATCCGGTGAGGGAGTGAAGGGGAAGTGAGGTATAAATAGGGAGTGCACAGGTGAACACACTAATTGGAACCACTGCGCCAATCAGCGGCGCAGTGGCCCTTTAAATCGCAGAGACCCGGCGCGCGCGCGCCCTAGGGAGCGGGACCGCGCGCGCCGGGACAGGACAGACGGAGAGCGAGTCAGGTACGGGAGCCGGGATGCGCATCGCGAGCGGGCGCTACCCGCATCGCGAATCGCATCCCGGCTGGAGACGGTATCGCAGCGCACCGGGTCAGTGGAGCTGCCCGGAGCGCTGCGGTAGCGAGAGAGAAGCGAGCGCTCCGGGGAGGAGCGGGGACCCGGAGCGCTCGGCGTAACATGTATGGTGATCAGTGGTTAGTATTGTATGGTGATCAGTGGTTAGTATTGTATGGTGATCAGTGGTTATTATTGTATGGTGATCAGTGGTTAGTATTGTATGGTGATCAGTGGTTAGTATTGTATGGTGATCAGTGGTTAGTATTGTATGGTGATCAGTGGTTAGTATTGTATGGTGATCAGTGATTAGTATTGTATGGTGATCAGTGATTAGTATTGTATGGTGATCAGTGATTAATATTGTATGGTGATCAGTGGTTAGTATTGTATGGTGATCAGTGGTTAGTATTGTATGGTGATCAGTGATTAGTATTGTATGGTGATCAGTGATTAGTATTGTATGGTGATCAGTGGTTAGTATTGTATGGTGATCAGTGGTTAGTATTATATGGTGATCAGTGGTTAGTATTGTATGGTGATCAGTGATTAGTATTGTATGGTGATCAGTGATTAGTATTGAATGGTGATCAGTGATTAGTATTGTATGGTGATCAGTGGTTATTATTGTATGGTGATCAGTGATTAGTATTGTATGGTGATCAGTGGTTAGTATTGTATGGTGATCAGTGATTAGTATTGTATGGGGGATCAGTGGTTAGTATTGTATGGTGATCAGT
The DNA here is from genome assembly GCF_029499605.1 of Hyla sarda. Lineage (NCBI taxonomy): Eukaryota > Metazoa > Chordata > Amphibia > Anura > Hylidae > Hyla > Hyla sarda. The sequence goes on along the minus strand of NW_026610472.1, from coordinate 217,760 downwards.
GATTAGTATTGTATGGTGATCAGTGATTAGTATTGTATGGTGATCAGTGATTAATATTGTATGGTGATCAGTGGTTAGTATTGTATGGTGATCAGTGGTTAGTATTCCATGGTGATCAGTGGTTAGTATTGTATGGTGATCAGTGATTAGTATTGTATGGTGATCAGTGATTAGTATTGTATGGTGATCAGTGATTAGTATTGTATGGTGATCAGTGGTTAGTATTGTATGGTGATCAGTGGTTAGTATTATATGGTGATCAGTGGTTAGTATTGTATGGTGATCAGTGATTAGTATTGTATGGTGATCAGTGATTAGTATTGTATGGTGATCAGTGATTAGTATTGTATGGTGATCAGTGGTTATTATTGTATGGTGATCAGTGATTAGTATTGTATGGTGATCAGTGGTTAGTATTGTATGGTGATCAGTGATTAGTATTGTATGGGGGATCAGTGGTTAGTATTGTATGGTGATCAGTGATTAGTATTGTATGGTGATCAGTGGTTAGTATTGTATGGTGATCAGTGGTTAGTATTGTATAGTGATCAGTGATTAGTATTGTATGGTGATCAGTGATTAGTATTGTATGGTGATCAGTGGTTAGTATTGTATAGTGATCAGTGATTAGTAATGTATGGTGATCAGTGATTAGTATTGTATGGTGATCAGTGGTTAGTATTGTATGGTGATCAGTGGTTAGTATTGTATGGTGATCAGTGGTTAGTATTGTATGGTGATCAGTGGTTAGTATTGTATGGTGATCAGTGATTAGTATTGTATGGTGATCAGTGGTTAGTATTGTATGGTGATCAGTGATTAGTATTGTATGGTGATCAGTGGTTAGTATTGTACAGTGATCAGTGATTAGTATTGTATGGTGATCAGTGATTAGTATTGTATGGTGATCAGTGGTTAGTATTGTATGGTGATCAGTGGTTAGTATTGTATGGTGATCAGTGGTTAGTATTGTATGGTGATCATTGGTTAGTATTGTATGGTGATCAGTGATTAATATTGTATGGTGATCAGTGGTTAGTATTGTATGGTGATCATTGGTTAGTATTGTATGGTGATCAGTGATTAGTATTGTACGGTGATCAGTGGTTAGTACTGTATGGTGATCGGTGATTAGTATTGTATGGTGATCAGTGATTAGTATTGTATGGTGATCAGTGATAAGTATTGTATGGTGATCAGTGATTAGTATTGTATGGTGATCAGTGGTTAGTATTGTATGGTGATCAGTGGTTAGTATTGTACGGTGATCAGTGGTTAGTACTGTATGGTGATCAGTGATTAGTATTGTATGGTGATCAGTGATTAGTATTGTATGGTGATCAGTGATTAGTATTGTATGGTGATCAGTGGTTAGTATTGTATGGTGATCAGTGGTTAGTATTGTATGGTGATCAGTGGTTAGTATTGTATGGTGATCAGTGGTTAGTATTGTATGGTGATCAGTGATTAGTATTGTATGGTGATCAGTGATTAGTATTGTATGGTGATCAGTGATTAGTATTGTATGGTGATCAGTGATTAGTATTGTATGGTGATCAGTGGTTAGTATTGTATGGTGATCGGTGATTAGTATTGTATGGTGATCAGTGATTAGTATTGTATGGTGATCAGTGATTAGTATTGTATGGTGATCAGTGATTAGTATTGTATGGTGATCAGTGATAAGTATTGTATGGTGATCAGTGATTAGTATTGTATGGTGATCAGTGGTTAGTATTGTATGGTGATCAGTGGTTAGTATTGTATTGTGATCAGTGATTAGTATTGTATGGTGATCAGTGATAAGTATTGTATGGTGATCAGTGATTAGTATTGTATGGTGATCAGTGATTAGTATTGTATGGTGATCAGTGATTAGTATTGTATGGTGATCAGTGATTAGTATTGTATGGTGATCAGTGATTAGTATTGTATGTGATCAGTGGTCAGTATTGTATGGGGGATCAGTGGTTAGTATTGTATGGTGATCAGTGGTTAGTATTGTATGGTGGTCAGTGATTAGTATTGTATGGTGATCAGTGATTAGTATTGTATGGTGATCAGTGGTTAGTATTGTATGGTGACTCAGTGGTTAGTATTGTATGGTGATCAGTGATTAGTATTGTATGGTGATCAGTGATTAGTATTGTATGGTGATCAGTGATTAGTATTGTATGGTGATCAGTGATTAGTATTGTATGGTGATCATTGATTAGTATTGTATGGTGATCAGTGATTAGTATTGTATAGTGATCAGTGATTAGTATTGTATGGTGACTCAGTGGTTAGTATTGTATGGTGATCAGTGGTTAGTATTGTATGGTGATCAGTGGTTAGCATTGTATGGTGATCAGTGGTTAGTATTGTATGGTGATCAGTGGTTAGTATTGTATGGTGATCAGTGGTTAGTATTGTATGGTGATCAGTGGTTAGTATTGTATGGTGATCAGTGATTAGTATTGTATGGTGATCAGTGATTAGTATTGTATGGTGATCAGTGGTTAGTATTGTATGGTGATCAGTGATTAGTATTGTATGGTGATCAGTGATTAATATTGTATGGTGATCAGTGGTTAGTATTGTATGGTGATCAGTGGTTAGTATTGTATGGTGATCAGTGATTAGTATTGTATGGTGATCAGTGATTAGTATTGTATGGTGATCAGTGGTTAGTATTGTATGGTGATCAGTGGTTAGTATTATATGGTGATCAGTGGTTAGTATTGTATGGTGATCAGTGATTAGTATTGTATGGTGATCAGTGATTAGTATTGTATGGTGATCAGTGGTTATTATTGTATGGTGATCAGTGATTAGTATTGTATGGTGATCAGAGGTTAGTATTGTATGGTGATCAGTGATTAGTATTGTATGGTGATCAGTGGTTAGTATTGTATGGTGATCAGTGGTTAGTATTGTATGGTGATCAGTGGTTAGTATTGTATGGTGATCAGTGGTTAGTATTGTATGGTGATCAGTGATTAGTATTGTACGGTGATCAGTGGTTAGTACTGTATGGTGATCAGTGATTAGTATTGTATGGTGATCAGTGATTAGTATTGTATGGTGATCAGTGATTAGTATTGTATGGTGATCAGTGATTAGTATTGTATGGTGATCAGTGGTTAGTATTGTATGGTGATCAGTGGTTAGTATTGTATGGTGATCAGTGATTAGTATTGTATGGTGATCAGTGATTAGTATTGTATGGTGATCAGTGGTTAGTATTGTATGGTGATCAGTGGTTAGTATTGTATGGTGATCAGTGATAAGTATTGTATGGTGATCAGTGATTAGTATTGTACGGTGATCAGTGGTTAGTACTGTATGGTGATCAGTGATTAGTATTGTATGGTGATCAGTGATTAGTATTGTATGGTGATCAGTGATTCGTATTGTATGGTGATCAGTGATTAGTATTGTACGGTGATCAGTGGTTAGTACTGTATGGTGATCAGTGATTAGTATTGTATGGTGATCAGTGATTAGTATTGTATGGTGATCAGTGATTAGTATTGTATGGTGATCAGTGATTAGTATTGTATGGTGATCAGTGATTAGTATTGTATGGTGATCAGTGATTAGTATTGTATGGTGATCAGTGATTAGTATTGTATGGTGATCAGTGATTAGTATTGTACGGTGATCAGTGATTAGTATTGTATGGTGATCAGTGATTAGTATTGTACGGTGATCAGTGATTAGTATTGTATGGTGATTAGTGATTAGTATTGTATGGTGATCAGTGATTAGTATTGTATGGTGATCAGTGATTAGTACTGTATGGTGATCAGTGATTAGTATTGTATGGTGATCAGTGGTTAGTATTGTATGGTGATCAGTGATTAGTATTGTATGGGGGATCAGTGGTTAGTATTGTATGGTGATCAGTGATTAGTATTGTATGGTGATCAGTGGTTAGTATTGTATGGTGATCAGTGGTTAGTATTGTATAGTGATCAGTGATTAGTATTGTATGGTGATCAGTGATTAGTATTGTATGGTGATCAGTGGTTAGTATTGTATAGTGATCAGTGATTAGTAATGTATGGTGATCAGTGATTAGTATTGTATGGTGATCAGTAGTTAGTATTGTATGGTGATCAGTGGTTAGTATTGTATGGTGATCAGTGGTTAGTATTGTATGGTGATCAGTGGTTAGTACTGTATGGTGATCAGTGATTAGTATTGTATGGTGATCAGTGATTAGTATTGTATGGTGATCAGTGATTAGTATTGTATGGTGATCAGTGGTTAGTATTGTACGGTGATCAGTGGTTACTACTGTATGGTGATCAGTGGTTAGTATTGTATGGTGATCAGTGATTAGTATTGTATGGTGATCAGTGGTTAGTATTGTACGGTGATCAGTGATTAGTATTGTATGGTGATCAGTGATTAGTATTGTATGGTGATCAGTGGTTAGTATTGTATGGTGATCAGTGGTTAGTATTGTATGGTGATCAGTGGTTAGTATTGTATGGTGATCAGTGGTTAGTATTGTATGGTGATCAGTGATTAGTATTGTACGGTGATCAGTGGTTAGTACTGTATGGTGATCAGTGATTAGTATTGTATGGTGATCAGTGATTAGTATTGTATGGTGATCAGTGATTAGTATTGTATGGTGATCAGTGATTAGTATTGTATGGTGATCAGTGGTTAGTATTGTATGGTGATCAGTGATTAGTATTGTACGGTGATCAGTGGTTAGTACTGTATGGTGATCAGTGGTTAGTATTGTATGGTGATCAGTGATTAGTATTGTATGGTGATCAGTGGTTAGTATTGTACGGTGATCAGTGATTAGTATTGTATGGTGATCAGTGATTAGTATTGTATGGTGATCAGTGGTTAGTATTGTATGGTGATCAGTGGTTAGTATTGTATGGTGATCAGTGGTTAGTATTGTATGGTGATCAGTGGTTAGTATTGTATGGTGATCAGTGATTAGTATTGTACGGTGATCAGTGGTTAGTACTGTATGGTGATCAGTGATTAGTATTGTATGGTGATCAGTGATTAGTATTGTATGGTGATCAGTGATTAGTATTGTATGGTGATCAGTGATTAGTATTGTATGGTGATCAGTGGTTAGTATTGTATGGTGATCAGTGGTTAGTATTGTATTGTGATCAGTGATTAGTATTGTATGGTGATCAGTGATTAGTATTGTATGGTGATCAGTGATTAGTATTGTATGGTGATCAGTGATTAGTATTGTATGGTGATCAGTGGTTAGTATTGTATGGTGATCAGTGATTAGTATTGTATGGGGGATCAGTGGTTAGTATTGTATGGTGATCAGTGATTAGTATTGTATGGTGATCAGTGATTAGTATTGTATGGTGATCAGTGATTAATATTGTATGGTGATCAGTGGTTAGTATTGTATGGTGATCAGTGGTTAGTATTCCATGGTGATCAGTGGTTAGTATTGTATGGTGATCAGTGATTAGTATTGTATGGTGATCAGTGATTAGTATTGTATGGTGATCAGTGATTAGTATTGTATGGTGATCAGTGGTTAGTATTGTATGGTGATCAGTGGTTAGTATTATATGGTGATCAGTGGTTAGTATTGTATGGTGATCAGTGATTAGTATTGTATGGTGATCAGTGATTAGTATTGTATGGTGATCAGTGATTAGTATTGTATGGTGATCAGTGGTTATTATTGTATGGTGATCAGTGATTAGTATTGTATGGTGATCAGTGGTTAGTATTGTATGGTGATCAGTGATTAGTATTGTATGGGGGATCAGTGGTTAGTATTGTATGGTGATCAGTGATTAGTATTGTATGGTGATCAGTGGTTAGTATTGTATGGTGATCAGTGGTTAGTATTGTATAGTGATCAGTGATTAGTATTGTATGGTGATCAGTGATTAGTATTGTATGGTGATCAGTGGTTAGTATTGTATAGTGATCAGTGATTAGTAATGTATGGTGATCAGTGATTAGTATTGTATGGTGATCAGTGGTTAGTATTGTATGGTGATCAGTGGTTAGTATTGTATGGTGATCAGTGGTTAGTATTGTATGGTGATCAGTGGTTAGTATTGTATGGTGATCAGTGATTAGTATTGTATGGTGATCAGTGGTTAGTATTGTATGGTGATCAGTGATTAGTATTGTATGGTGATCAGTGGTTAGTATTGTACAGTGATCAGTGATTAGTATTGTATGGTGATCAGTGATTAGTATTGTATGGTGATCAGTGGTTAGTATTGTATGGTGATCAGTGGTTAGTATTGTATGGTGATCAGTGGTTAGTATTGTATGGTGATCATTGGTTAGTATTGTATGGTGATCAGTGATTAATATTGTATGGTGATCAGTGGTTAGTATTGTATGGTGATCATTGGTTAGTATTGTATGGTGATCAGTGATTAGTATTGTACGGTGATCAGTGGTTAGTACTGTATGGTGATCGGTGATTAGTATTGTATGGTGATCAGTGATTAGTATTGTATGGTGATCAGTGATAAGTATTGTATGGTGATCAGTGATTAGTATTGTATGGTGATCAGTGGTTAGTATTGTATGGTGATCAGTGGTTAGTATTGTACGGTGATCAGTGGTTAGTACTGTATGGTGATCAGTGATTAGTATTGTATGGTGATCAGTGATTAGTATTGTATGGTGATCAGTGATTAGTATTGTATGGTGATCAGTGGTTAGTATTGTATGGTGATCAGTGGTTAGTATTGTATGGTGATCAGTGGTTAGTATTGTATGGTGATCAGTGGTTAGTATTGTATGGTGATCAGTGATTAGTATTGTATGGTGATCAGTGATTAGTATTGTATGGTGATCAGTGATTAGTATTGTATGGTGATCAGTGATTAGTATTGTATGGTGATCAGTGGTTAGTATTGTATGGTGATCGGTGATTAGTATTGTATGGTGATCAGTGATTAGTATTGTATGGTGATCAGTGATTAGTATTGTATGGTGATCAGTGATTAGTATTGTATGGTGATCAGTGATAAGTATTGTATGGTGATCAGTGATTAGTATTGTATGGTGATCAGTGGTTAGTATTGTATGGTGATCAGTGGTTAGTATTGTATTGTGATCAGTGATTAGTATTGTATGGTGATCAGTGATTAGTATTGTATGGTGATCAGTGATTAGTATTGTATGGTGATCAGTGATTAGTATTGTATGGTGATCAGTGATTAGTATTGTATGGTGATCAGTGATTAGTATTGTATGGTGATCAGTGATTAGTATTGTATGTGATCAGTGGTCAGTATTGTATGGGGGATCAGTGGTTAGTATTGTATGGTGATCAGTGGTTAGTATTGTATGGTGGTCAGTGATTAGTATTGTATGGTGATCAGTGATTAGTATTGTATGGTGATCAGTGGTTAGTATTGTATGGTGACTCAGTGGTTAGTATTGTATGGTGATCAGTGATTAGTATTGTATGGTGATCAGTGATTAGTATTGTATGGTGATCAGTGATTAGTATTGTATGGTGATCAGTGATTAGTATTGTATGGTGATCATTGATTAGTATTGTATGGTGATCAGTGATTAGTATTGTATAGTGATCAGTGATTAGTATTGTATGGTGACTCAGTGGTTAGTATTGTATGGTGATCAGTGGTTAGTATTGTATGGTGATCAGTGGTTAGCATTGTATGGTGATCAGTGGTTAGTATTGTATGGTGATCAGTGGTTAGTATTGTATGGTGATCAGTGGTTAGTATTGTATGGTGATCAGTGGTTAGTATTGTATGGTGATCAGTGATTAGTATTGTATGGTGATCAGTGATTAGTATTGTATGGTGATCAGTGGTTAGTATTGTATGGTGATCAGTGATTAGTATTGTATGGTGATCAGTGATTAATATTGTATGGTGATCAGTGGTTAGTATTGTATGGTGATCAGTGGTTAGTATTGTATGGTGATCAGTGATTAGTATTGTATGGTGATCAGTGATTAGTATTGTATGGTGATCAGTGGTTAGTATTGTATGGTGATCAGTGGTTAGTATTATATGGTGATCAGTGGTTAGTATTGTATGGTGATCAGTGATTAGTATTGTATGGTGATCAGTGATTAGTATTGTATGGTGATCAGTGGTTATTATTGTATGGTGATCAGTGATTAGTATTGTATGGTGATCAGAGGTTAGTATTGTATGGTGATCAGTGATTAGTATTGTATGGTGATCAGTGGTTAGTATTGTATGGTGATCAGTGGTTAGTATTGTATGGTGATCAGTGGTTAGTATTGTATGGTGATCAGTGGTTAGTATTGTATGGTGATCAGTGATTAGTATTGTACGGTGATCAGTGGTTAGTACTGTATGGTGATCAGTGATTAGTATTGTATGGTGATCAGTGATTAGTATTGTATGGTGATCAGTGATTAGTATTGTATGGTGATCAGTGATTAGTATTGTATGGTGATCAGTGGTTAGTATTGTATGGTGATCAGTGGTTAGTATTGTATGGTGATCAGTGATTAGTATTGTATGGTGATCAGTGATTAGTATTGTATGGTGATCAGTGGTTAGTATTGTATGGTGATCAGTGGTTAGTATTGTATGGTGATCAGTGATTAGTATTGTATGGTGATCAGTGATTAGTATTGTACGGTGATCAGTGGTTAGTACTGTATGGTGATCAGTGATTAGTATTGTATGGTGATCAGTGATTAGTATTGTATGGTGATCAGTGATTCGTATTGTATGGTGATCAGTGATTAGTATTGTACGGTGATCAGTGGTTAGTACTGTATGGTGATCAGTGATTAGTATTGTATGGTGATCAGTGATTAGTATTGTATGGTGATCAGTGATTAGTATTGTATGGTGATCAGTGATTAGTATTGTATGGTGATCAGTGATTAGTATTGTATGGTGATCAGTGATTAGTATTGTATGGTGATCAGTGATTAGTATTGTATGGTGATCAGTGATTAGTATTGTACGGTGATCAGTGATTAGTATTGTATGGTGATCAGTGATTAGTATTGTACGGTGATCAGTGATTAGTATTGTATGGTGATCAGTGATTAGTATTGTATGGTGATCAGTGATTAGTATTGTATGGTGATCAGTGATTAGTACTGTATGGTGATCAGTGATTAGTATTGTATGGTGATCAGTGGTTAGTATTGTATGGTGATCAGTGATTAGTATTGTATGGGGGATCAGTGGTTAGTATTGTATGGTGATCAGTGATTAGTATTGTATGGTGATCAGTGGTTAGTATTGTATGGTGATCAGTGGTTAGTATTGTATAGTGATCAGTGATTAGTATTGTATGGTGATCAGTGATTAGTATTGTATGGTGATCAGTGGTTAGTATTGTATAGTGATCAGTGATTAGTAATGTATGGTGATCAGTGATTAGTATTGTATGGTGATCAGTAGTTAGTATTGTATGGTGATCAGTGGTTAGTATTGTATGGTGATCAGTGGTTAGTATTGTATGGTGATCAGTGGTTAGTACTGTATGGTGATCAGTGATTAGTATTGTATGGTGATCAGTGATTAGTATTGTATGGTGATCAGTGATTAGTATTGTATGGTGATCAGTGGTTAGTATTGTACGGTGATCAGTGGTTACTACTGTATGGTGATCAGTGGTTAGTATTGTATGGTGATCAGTGATTAGTATTGTATGGTGATCAGTGGTTAGTATTGTACGGTGATCAGTGATTAGTATTGTATGGTGATCAGTGATTAGTATTGTATGGTGATCAGTGGTTAGTATTGTATGGTGATCAGTGGTTAGTATTGTATGGTGATCAGTGGTTAGTATTGTATGGTGATCAGTGGTTAGTATTGTATGGTGATCAGTGATTAGTATTGTACGGTGATCAGTGGTTAGTACTGTATGGTGATCAGTGATTAGTATTGTATGGTGATCAGTGATTAGTATTGTATGGTGATCAGTGATTAGTATTGTATGGTGATCAGTGATTAGTATTGTATGGTGATCAGTGGTTAGTATTGTATGGTGATCAGTGATTAGTATTGTACGGTGATCAGTGGTTAGTACTGTATGGTGATCAGTGGTTAGTATTGTATGGTGATCAGTGATTAGTATTGTATGGTGATCAGTGGTTAGTATTGTACGGTGATCAGTGATTAGTATTGTATGGTGATCAGTGATTAGTATTGTATGGTGATCAGTGGTTAGTATTGTATGGTGATCAGTGGTTAGTATTGTATGGTGATCAGTGGTTAGTATTGTATGGTGATCAGTGGTTAGTATTGTATGGTGATCAGTGATTAGTATTGTACGGTGATCAGTGGTTAGTACTGTATGGTGATCAGTGATTAGTATTGTATGGTGATCAGTGATTAGTATTGTATGGTGATCAGTGATTAGTATTGTATGGTGATCAGTGATTAGTATTGTATGGTGATCAGTGGTTAGTATTGTATGGTGATCAGTGGTTAGTATTGTATTGTGATCAGTGATTAGTATTGTATGGTGATCAGTGATTAGTATTGTATGGTGATCAGTGATTAGTATTGTATGGTGATCAGTGATTAGTATTGTATGGTGATCAGTGGTTAGTATTGTATGGTGATCAGTGATTAGTATTGTATGGTGATCAGTGATTAGTATTGTATGGTGATCAGTGATTAGTATTGTATGTGACCAGTGGTCAGTATTGTATGGGGGATCAGTGGTTAGTATTGTATGGTGATCAGTGGTTAGTATTGTATGGTGGTCAGTGATTAGTATTGTATGGTGATCAGTGATTAGTATTGTATGGTGATCAGTGGTTAGTATTGTATGGTGATCAGTGATTAGTATTGTATGGTGATCAGTGGTTAGTATTGTATGGTGATCAGTGGTTAGTATTGTATGGTGACTCAGTGGTTAGTATTTTATGGTGATCAGTGATTAGTATTGTATGGTGACTCAGTGGTTAGTATTGTATGGTGATCAGTGATTAGTATTGTATGGTGATCAGTGATTAGTATTGTATGGTGATCAGTGGTTAGTATTGTACGGTGATCAGTGATTAGTATTGTATGGTGATCAGTGGTTAGCATTGTATGGTGATCAGTGGTTAGTATTCTATGGTGATCAGTGGTTAGTATTGTATGGTGATCAGTGGTTAGTATTGTATGGTGATCAGTGGTTAGTATTGTATGGTGATCAGTGATTAGTATTGTATGGTGATCAGTGATTAGTATTGTATGGTGATCAGTGGTTAGTATTGTATGGTGATCAGTGATTAGTATTGTATGGTGATCAGTGATTAATATTGTATGGTGATCAGTGGTTAGTATTGTATGGTGATCAGTAGTTAGTATTATATGGTGATCAGTGGTTAGTATTGTATGGTGATCAGTGGTTAGTATTGTATGGTGATCAGTGGTTAGTATTGTATGGTGATCAGTGATTAATATTGTATGGTGATCAGTGATTAGTATTGTATGGTGATCAGTGATTAGTATTGTATGGTGATCAGTGGTTATTATTGTATGGTGATCAGTGATTAGTATTGTATGGTGATCAGTGGTTAGTATTGTATGGTGATCAGTGATTAGTATTGTATGGTGATCAGTGGTTAGTATTGTATGGTGATCAGTGGTTAGTATTGTATGGTGATCAGTGGTTAGTATTGTATGGTGATCAGTGGTTAGTATTGTATGGTGATCAGTGATTAGTATTGTACGGTGATCAGTAGTTAGTACTGTATGGTGATCAGTGATTAGTATTGTATGGTGATCAGTGATTAGTATTGTATGGTGATCAGTGATTAGTATTGTATGGTGATCAGTGATTAGTATTGTACGGTGATCAGTGGTTAGTACTGTATGGTGATCAGTGATTAGTATTGTATGGTGATCAGTGATTAGTATTGTATGGTGATCAGTGATTAGTATTGTATGGTGATCAGTGATTAGTATTGTATGGTGATCAGTGATTAGTATTGTACGGTGATCAGTGGTTAGTACTGTATGGTGATCAGTGATTAGTATTGTATGGTGATCAGTGATTAGTATTTTATGGTGATCAGTGATTAGTATTGTATGGTGATCAGTGATTAGTATTGTATGGTGATCAGTGATTAGTATTGTATGGTGATCAGTGATTAGTATTGTATGGTGATCAGTGATTAGTATTGTATGGTGATCAGTGATTAGTATTGTATGGTGATCAGTGATTAGTCTTGTATGGTGATCAGTGATTAGTATTGTACGGTGATCAGTGATTAGTATTGTACGGTGATCAGTGATTAGTATTGTACGGTGATCAGTGATTAGTATTGTATGGTGATCAGTGATTAGTATTGTATGGTGATCAGTGATTAGTATTGTATGGTGATCAGTGGTTAGTATTGTACGGTGATCAGTGGTTAGTACTGTATGGTGATCAGTGGTTAGTATTGTATGGTGATCAGTGATTAGTATTGTATGGTGATCAGTGGTTAGTATTGTACGGTGATCAGTGATTAGTATTGTATGGTGATCAGTGATTAGTATTGTATGGTGATCAGTGGTTAGTATTGTATGGTGATCAGTGGTTAGTATTGTATGGTGATCAGTGGTTAGTATTGTATGGTGATCAGTGGTTAGTATTGTATGGTGATCAGTGATTAGTATTGTATGGTGATCAGTGGTTAGTACTGTATGGTGATCAGTGATTAGTATTGTATGGTGATCAGTGATTAGTATTGTATGGTGATCAGTGATTAGTATTGTATGGTGATCAGTGATTAGTATTGTATGGTGATCAGTGGTTAGTATTGTATGGTGATCAGTGATTAGTATTGTACGGTGATCAGTGGTTAGTACTGTATGGTGATCAGTGGTTAGTATTGTATGGTGATCAGTGATTAGTATTTTATGGTGATCAGTGGTTAGTATTGTACGGTGATCAGTGATTAGTATTGTATGGTGATCAGTGATTAGTATTGTATGGTGATCAGTGGTTAGTATTGTATGGTGATCAGTGGTTAGTATTGTATGGTGATCAGTGGTTAGTATTGTATGGTGATCAGTGGTTAGTATTGTATGGTGATCAGTGATTAGTATTGTACGGTGATCAGTGGTTAGTACTGTATGGTGATCAGTGATTAGTATTGTATGGTGATCAGTGATTAGTATTGTATGGTGATCAGTGATTAGTATTGTATGGTGATCAGTGATTAGTATTGTATGGTGATCAGTGGTTAGTATTGTATGGTGATCAGTGGTTAGTATTGTATTGTGATCAGTGATTAGTATTGTATGGTGATCAGTGATTAGTATTGTATGGTGATCAGTGATTAGTATTGTATGGTGATCAGTGATTAGTATTGTATGGTGATCAGTGGTTAGTATTGTATGGTGATCAGTGATTAGTATTGTATGGTGATCAGTGATTAGTATTGTATGGTGATCAGTGATTAGTATTGTATGTGATCAGTGGTCAGTATTGTATGGGGGATCAGTGGTTAGTATTGTATGGTGATCAGTGGTTAGTATTGTATGGTGGTCAGTGATTAGTATTGTATGGTGATCAGTGATTAGTATTGTATGGTGATCAGTGGTTAGTATTGTATGGTGATCAGTGATTAGTATTGTATGGTGATCAGTGGTTAGTATTGTATGGTGACTCAGTGGTTAGTATTTTATGGTGATCAGTGATTAGTATTGTATGGTGACTCAGTGGTTAGTATTGTATGGTGATCTTCGGTTAGTATTGTATGGTGATCAGTGGTTAGCATTGTATGGTGATCAGTGGTTAGTATTCTATGGTGATCAGTGGTTAGTATTGTATGGTGATCAGTGGTTAGTATTGTATGGTGATCAGTGGTTAGTATTGTATGGTGATCAGTGATTAGTATTGTATGGTGATCAGTGATTAGTATTGTATGGTGATCAGTGGTTAGTATTGTATGGTGATCAGTGATTAGTATTGTATGGTGATCAGTGATTAATATTGTATGGTGATCAGTGGTTAGTATTGTATGGTGATCAGTAGTTAGTATTATATGGTGATCAGTGGTTAGTATTGTATGGTGATCAGTGGTTAGTATTGTATGGTGATCAGTGGTTAGTATTGTATGGTGATCAGTGATTAATATTGTATGGTGATCAGTGATTAGTATTGTATGGTGATCAGTGATTAGTATTGTATGGTGATCAGTGGTTATTATTGTATGGTGATCAGTGATTAGTATTGTATGGTGATCAGTGGTTAGTATTGTATGGTGATCAGTGATTAGTATTGTATGGTGATCAGTGGTTAGTATTGTATGGTGATCAGTGGTTAGTATTGTATGGTGATCAGTGGTTAGTATTGTATGGTGATCAGTGGTTAGTATTGTATGGTGATCAGTGATTAGTATTGTACGGTGATCAGTAGTTAGTACTGTATGGTGATCAGTGATTAGTATTGTACGGTGATCAGTGGTTAGTACTGTATGGTGATCAGTGGTTAGTATTGTATGGTGATCAGTGATTAGTATTGTACGGTGATCAGTGGTTAGTACTGTATGGTGATCAGTGATTAGTATTGTATGGTGATCAGTGATTAGTATTGTATGGTGATCAGTGATTAGTATTGTATGGTGATCAGTGGTTAGTATTGTATGGTGATCAGTGGTTAGTATTGTATGGTGATCAGTGGTTAGTATTGTATGGTGATCAGTGATTAGTATTGTATGGTGATCAGTGGTTAGTACTGTATGGTGATCAGTGATTAGTATTGTATGGTGATCAGTGATTAGTATTGTATGGTGATCAGTGATTAGTATTGTATGGTGATCAGTGATTAGTATTGTATGGTGATCAGTGGTTAGTATTGTATGGTGATCAGTGATTAGTATTGTACGGTGATCAGTGGTTAGTACTGTATGGTGATCAGTGATTAGTATTGTACGGTGATCAGTGATTAGTATTGTACGGTGATCAGTGATTAGTATTGTACGGTGATCAGTGATTAGTATTGTATGGTGATCAGTGATTAGTATTGTATGGTGATCAGTGATTAGTATTGTATGGTGATCAGTGATTAGTATTGTATGGTGATCAGTGATTAGTATTGTATGGTGATCAGTGGTTATTATTGTACGGTGGCTCAGGGGTTATTATTGTATGGTGATCAGTGATTAGTATTATATGGTGATCAGTGATTAGTATTGTATGGTGATCAGTGATTAGTATTGTATGTGATCAGTGGTAAGTATTGTATGGGGGATCAGTGGTTAGTATTGTATGGTGATCAGTGATTAGTATTGTATGGTGGTCAGTGGTTAGTATTGTATGGTGATCAGTGATTAGTATTGCATGGTGATCAGTGGTTAGTATTGTATGGTGATCAGTGGTTAGTATTGTATGGTGATCAGTGGTTAGTACTGTATGGTGATCAGTGATTAGTATTGTATGGTGATCAGTGGTTAGTATTGTATGGTGATCAGTGGTTAGTATTGTATGGTGATCAGTGGTTAGTACTGTATGGTGATCAGTGATTAGTATTGTATGGTGATCAGTGGTTAGTATTGTATGGTGATCAGTGATTAGTATTGTATGGTGATCAGTGATTAGTATTGTATGGTGATCAGTGATTAGTATTGTATGGTGATCAGTGGTTAGTATTGTATGGTGATCAGTGGTTAGTATTGTATGGTGATCAGTGGTTAGTATTGTATGGTGATCAGTGATTAGTATTGTATGGTGATCAGTGATTAGTATTGTATGGTGATCAGTGATTAGTATTGTATAGTGATCAGTGATTAGTACTGTATGGTGATCAGTGGTTAGCATTGTATGGTGATCAGTGATTAGTATTGTATGGTGATCAGTGATTAGTATTGTATGGTGATCAGTGGTTAGTATTGTATGGTGATCAGTGGTTAGTATTGTATGGTGATCAGTGTTTAGTATTGTATGGTGATCGGTGGTTAGTATTGTATAGTGATCAGTGATTAGTATTGTATGGTGATCAGTGATTAGTATTGTATGGTGATCAGTGATTAGTATTGTATGGTGATCAGTGATTAGTATTGTATGGTGATCAGTGATTAGTATTGTATGGTGATCAGTGGTTAGTATTGTATGGTGATCAGTGATTAGTATTGTATGGTGATCAGTGATTAGTATTGTATGGTGATCAGTGATTAGTATTGTATGGTGATCAGTAGTTAGTATTGTATGGTGATCAGTGGTTAGTATTGTATGGTGTTCAGTGGTTAGTATTGTATGGTGATCAGTGATTAGTATTGTATGGTGATCAGTGATTAGTATTGTATGGTGATCAGTGGTTAGTATTGTATGGTGTTCAGTGGTTAGTATTGTATGGTGATCAGTGATTAGTATTGTATGTTGATCAGTGATTAGTATTGTATGGTGATCGGTGGTTAGTATTGTATGGTGATCAGTGATTAGTATTGTACGGTGGCTCAGTGGTTATTATTGTATGGTGATCAGTGATTAGTATTGTATGGTGATCAGTGATTAGTATTGTATGGTGATCAGTGGTTAGTATTGTATGGTGATTAGTATTGTATGGTGATCAGTGATTAGTATTGTACGGTGATTCTTGGTTAGTATTGTATGATGATCAGTGATTAGTATTGTATGGTGATCAGTGGTTAGTATTGTATGGTGATCAGTGGTTAGTATTGTATGGTGATCAGTGATTAGTACTGTACGGTGGCTCAGTGGTTAGTATTGTATGGTGATCAGTTGTTAGTATTGTATGGTGATCAGTGATTAGTATTGTATGGTGATCAGTGGTTAGTATTGTATGGTGATCAGTGATTAGTATTGTATGGTGATCAGTGATTAGTATTGTATGGTGATCAGTGGTTAGTATTGTATGGTGATCAGTGATTAGTATTGTATGGTGATCAGTGGTTAGTATTGTATGGTGATCAGTGATTAGCATTGTATGGTGATCAGTGATTAGTATTATATGGTGATCAGTGATTAGTATTGTACGGTGGCTCAGTGATTAGTATTGTATGGTGATCAGTGATTAGTATTGTATGGTGATCAGTGATTAGTATTGTATGGTGATCAGTGGTTAGTATTGTATGGTGATCAGTGATTAGTATTGTATGGTGATCAGTGATTAGTATTGTATGGGGATCAGTGATTAGTATTGTATGGTGATCAGTGATTAGTATTGTATGGTGATCAGTGATTAGTATTGTATGGTGATCAGTGATTAGTATTATATAGGGGATCAGTGATTAGTATTATATAGGGGATCAGTGGTTAGTATTGTATAGTGATCAGTGGTTAGTATTGTATGGTGATCAGTGATTAGTATTGTATGGTGATCAGTGATTAGTATTGTATGGTGATCAGTGGTTAGTACTGTATGGTGATCAGTGATTAGTATTGTATGGTGATCAGTGGTTAGTATTGTATGGTGATCAGTGATTAGTATTGTATGGTGATCAGTGGTTAGTATTGTATGGTGATCAGTGATTAGTATTGTATGGTGATCAGTGGTTAGTATTGTATGGTGATCAGGGATTAGTATTGTATGGTGATCAGTGGTTAGTATTGTATGGTGATCAGTGATTAGTATTGTATGGTGATCAGTGATTAGTATTGTATAGTGATCAGTGATTAGTATTGTATGGTGATCAGTGATTAGTATTGTATGGTGATCAGTGATTAGTATTGTATGGTGATCAGTGATTAGTATTGTATGGTGATCAGTGATTAGTATTGTATAGTGATCAGTGATTAGTATTGTATGGTGATCAGTGATTAGTATTGTATGGTGATCAGTGGTTAGTATTGTATGGTGATCAGTGATTAGTATTGTATGGTGATCAGTGATTAGTATTGTATGGTGATCAGTGATTAGTATTGTATGGTGATCAGTGATTAGTATTGTATGGTGATCAGTGATTAGTATTGTATGGTGATCAGTGATTAGTATTGTATGGTGATCAGTGGTTAGTATTGTATGGTGATCAGTGTTGTATGGTGATCAGTGATTAGTATTGTGTGGTGATCAGTGATTAGTATTGTATGGTGATCAGTGATTAGTATTGTATGGTGATCAGTGGTTAGTATTGTATGGTGATCAGTGGTTAGTATTGTATGGTGATCAGTGGTTAGTATTGTATGGTGATCAGTGATTAGTATTGTATGGTGATCAGTGGTTAGTATTGTATGGTGATCAGTGGTTAGTATTGTATGGGGGATCAGTGGTTAGTATTGTATGGTGATCAGTGATTAGTATTGTATGGGGGATCAGTGGTTAGTATTGTATGGTGATCAGTGATTAGTATTGTATGGTGATCAGTGATTAGTATTGTATGGTGATCAGTGATTAGTATTGTATGGGGGATCAGTGGTTAGTATTGTATGGTGATCAGTGATTAGTATTGTATGGGGGATCAGTGGTTAGTATTGTATGGTGATCAGTGATTAGTATTGTATGGTGATCAGTGATTAGTATTGTATGGTGATCAGTGATTAGTATTGTATGGTGATCAGTGGTTAGTATTGTATGGTGATCAGTGATTAGTATTGTATGGTGATCAGTGATTAGTATGTATGGTGATCAGTGGTTAGTATTGTATGGTGATCAGTGGTTAGTATTGTACGGTGATCAGTGGTTAGTATTGTATGGTGATCAGTGATTAGTATTGTATGGTGATCAGTGATTAGTATTGTATGGTGATCAGTGATTAGTATTGTATGGTGATCAGTGGTTAGTATTGTATGGTGATCAGTGATCAGTGTTGTATGGTGATCAGTGGTTAGTACTGTATGGTGATCAGTGATTAGTATTGTATGGTGATCAGTGATTAGTATTGTATGGTGGTCAGTGATTAGTATTGTATGGTGATCAGTGGTTAGTACTGTATGGTGATCAGTGATTAGTATTGTATGGTGATCAGTGGTTAGTACTGTATGGTGATCAGTGATTAGTATTGTATGGTGATCAGTGGTTAGTATTGTATGGTGATCAGTGGTTAGTACTGTATGGTGATCAGTGATTAGTATTGTATGGTGATCAGTGGTTAGTACTGTATGGTGATCAGTGATTAGTATTGTATGGTGATCAGTGGTTAGTATTGTATGGTGATCAGTGATTAGTATTGTATGGTGATCAGTGATTAGCATTGTATGGTGATCAGTGATTAGTATTGTATGGTGATCAGTGGTTAGTATTGTATGGTGATCAGTGGTTAGTATTGTATGGTGATCAGTGATTAGTACTGTATGGTGATCAGTGATTAGTATTGTATGGTGATCAGTGATTAGTATTGTATGGTGATCAGTGATTAGTATTGTATGGTGGATCAGTGATTAGTATTGTATGGTGATCAGTGATTAGTATTGTATGGTGGCTCAGTGGTTATTATTGTATGGTGGCTCAGTGGTTATTATTGTATGGTGGATCAGTGGTTATTATTGTATGGTGGCTCAGTGGTTATTATTGTATGGTGGATCAGTGGTTATTGTGTGGTGGCTCAGGGGTTATTATTGTATGGTGGATCAGTGGTTATTATTGTATGGTGGTTCAGGGGTTATAATTGTATGGTGGATCAGTGGTTATTATTGTATGGTGGTTCAGTGGTTATTATTGGATGGTGGTTCAGTGGTTATTATTGTATGGTGGCTCAGGGGTTATTTATGGTGACTCGGTGCTTATTACTGTATGGTGATCAGTGATTAGTATTGTATGGTGATCAGTGGTTATTATTGTATGGTGGCTCAGTGGTTATTATTGTATGGTGGTTCATTGGTTATTATTGTATGGTGGCTCAGGGGTTATTATTGTATGGTGGATCAGTGGTTATTATTGTATGGTGGTTCAGGGTTTATTATTGGATGGTGGATCAGTGGTTATTATTGTATGGTGACTCAGGGGTTATTATTGGATGGTGGCTCAGGGGTTATTATTGGATGGTGGATCAGTGGTTATTATTGTATGGTGGCTCAGGGGTTATTATTGGATGGTGGATCAGTGGTTATTATTGCATGGTGGCTCAGGGGTTATTATTGGATGGTGGATCAGTGGTTGTTATTGTATGGTGGCTCAGGGGTTATTAATGGATGGTGGATCAGGGGTTATTATTGTATGGTGGATCAGGGGTTATTATTGTATGGTGGCTCAGTGGTTATTATTGTATGGTGGATCAGTGGTTATTGTGTGGTGGCTCAGGGGTTATTATTGTATGGTGGATCAGTGGTTGTTATTGTATGGTGGTTCAGGGGTTATTATTGTATGGTGGATCAGTGGTTGTTATTGTATGGTGGTTCAGGGGTTATTATTGGATGGTGGTTCAGTGGTTATTATTGTATGGTGGATCAGTGGTTGTTATTGTATGGTGGTTCAGGGGTTATTATTGTATGGTGGATCAGTGGTTGTTATTGTATGGTGGTTCAGGGGTTATAATTGGATGGTGGATCAGTGGTTATTATTGTATGGTGGATCAGTGGTTGTTATTGTTTGGTGGCTCAGGGGTTATTATTGTATGGTGACTCAGGGGTTATTATTGGATGGTGGCTCAGGGGTTATTATTGTATGGTGGTTCAGTGGTTATTATTGGATGGTGGATCAGTGGTTATTATTGTATGGTGGATCAGTGGTTATTATTGTATGGTGGATCAGTGGTTATTATTGTATGGTGGCTCAGGGGTTATTATTGTATGGTGACGAAGGGGTTATTATTGGATGGTGGTTCAGTGGTTATTATTGTATGGTGGATCAGTGGTTATTATTGTATGGTGGCTCAGGGGTTATTATTGTATGGTGACTCAGGGGTTATTATTGGATGGTGGTTCAGTGGTTATTATTGTATGGTGGCTCAGGGGTTATTATTGTATGGTGGTTCAGTGGTTATTATTGTATGGTGGATCAGTGGTTGTTATTGTATGGTGGCTCAGTGGTTATTATTGGATGGTGACTCGGTGCTTATTACTGTATGGTGGTTCAGTAGACCCTCTTATGTGAGGGGAGGGGGGGGGGGGTTCTTAAGTTCCATGCAAGTCTATGAGACTACAAGTACAGGGTGGGCCATTGGGAATGGTTGGTGATATTAACTTCCTATTTGCGGCTGTCATGGTGGACATAAGATGGACACAGGAAGATGCTGAGCAGAGGAATGTGGATTGACCCTGCTGTGTATGTCTGGTCTGGGTGGGGGCTGGGTGGACACAGGAAGATGGGGGGATATCGACCAAATTATTCTTGGTGCCCACCTCAGGTCTAGGGCAGACACCTTGGAGACGCTGGAGATGCCTTCCCTACCCCTACAGGAATCTGGGTAGATAAGAAGAGCTGGGTGGGGGCTCTGTGTGTAGTGTGTGATGTCCCAGGAGACAGGAGCTGATGCTAGTACAGAGCCTGCTGGGACCTGTAGTACCCCGATAGCTGAGGAGTCGTCTGATGGAGTTGCTGTATTGATCTCTGGGGTGAGAGTTGCTTCCAGTACAACCTGCCCTGGAGATTGTGCCCCAGAATCTGGAGGATTGCTGGGATAGAGGAGCTGAGGCTGAGGCCGCCCTCTGGAACAAGGAATCACGTTGGACTTATCTGTGGACTTATCTGTGGATACCCTGTGTACTGAGGAGCAGATGTGAGGACCGGACCTCCCAGGGGACTTGAGGTACCACTAGACGTGGAGTTGTTATCTGTGGACTGCGGACAATACATTAGAGCGTTGGACCTGGAGCGGAATCCCGGGATCTGTGGTTTGTCCCTTCTGTTGCCCATTGTTTGCCCAGTGACTATGCCCTTCTGTTGCCCATTGTTTGCCCAGTGACTGTGCCCTTCTGTTGCCCATTGTTTGCCCAGTGACTGTGCCCTTCTGTTGCCCATTGTTTGCCCAGTGACTCTGCCCTTCTGTTGCCCATTGTTTGCCCAGTGACTGTGCCCTTCTGTTGCCCATTGTTTGCCCAGTGACTCTGCCCTTCTGTTGCCCATTGTTTGCCCAGTGACTGTGCCCTTCTGTTGCCCATTGTTTGCCCAGTGACTCTGCCCTTCTGTTGCCCATTGTTTGCCCAGTGACTCTGCCCTTCTGTTGCCCATTGTTTGCCCAGTGACTCTGCCCTTCTGTTGCCCATTGTTTGCCCAGTGACTGTGCCCTTCTGTTGCCCATTGTTTGCCCAGTGACTGTGCCCTTCTGTTGCCCATTGTTTGCCCAGTGACTGTGCCCTTCTGTTGCCCATTGTTTGCCCAGTGACTGTGCCCTTCTGTTGCCCATTGTTTGCCCAGTGACTGTGCCCTTCTGTTGCCCATTGTTTGCCCAGTGACTGTGCCCTTCTGTTGCCCAGACTCCGCATCACCCCTCATCGTGTGGATGGTGTTTTGTGATTTCTGCCAATAAACCTGGTGCTGTTCTCCCATCTCTCGCTCTGTTGATTGTGTGACAATCCTTAAGTGTTGAACCCCGTCACAACTGGTGGCAGCGGTGGGATCAACAGAGCGCAGCACCATGGAGAACGGCGCCGTACAGGAACTGGACCACACGCAGTCTACAGAAGAAGGCTCGAGAATTGGGCCTGGAATACAAAGGACTTTCTAAGGAACCCTTAATTATAGCCCTGGAGGATGCCAGCCAGACCACCTCCTCCCAGGTATCCCCTAGGCGAACCCCAGAACCTGGGGCCCCCACCACTGAAAGTCAATGGGTGACATGGTATGAAGAGGAGATGGCTGTTCTGGGCGCAGAAGCCACCATGGAGGACCGGAGGAAAGCTTTAGACTGGGCATCCAGGAGGCAAGAGGCACGGGAATGACATACCAACATGAGCAGGCAGGAACCTAGACGGATTTCACCAAAGGACTTTAAGAAGTTTAATGAGGCCTCCGGTGATGTGGAGGGCTTCTTTAACCCCTTAAGGACCGGGTTTTTTTTCCGTTTTTGCATTTTCGTTTTTTGCTCCTTGCCTTTAAAAAATCATAACTCTTTCAATTTTGCACCTAAAATTCCATATGATGCTTATTTTTTGCGCCACCAATTCTACTTTGTAATCACCTCAGTCATTTTGCCCAAAAATCTACAGTGAAACGGAAAAAAAAATCATTGTGCAACAAAATAGAAAAAAAAACGCCGTTTTGTAACTTTTGGGGGCTTCCGTTTCTACGTGGTACATATTTCGGTAAAAATGACCCCTTATCTTTATTCTGTAGGTCCATACGGGTAAAATGATCCCCGACTTATATAGGTGATTTTGTCTTCTGGAAAAAATCATAACTACATGCAGGAAAATTAATATGTTTAAAATTGTCATCTTCTGACCCCTATAACTTTTTTATTTTTCCGTGTATGGGGCGGTATGAGGGCTCATTTTTTGCGCCGTGATCTGAAGTTTTTAGCGGTACCATTTTTGCATTGATAGGACTTATTGATCGCTTTTTATTCATTTTTAAATGATATAAAAAGTGACCAAAAATACACTATTTTGGACTTTGGAATTTTTTTTGCGCGCACGCCATTGACCGAGCGGTTTAATTAATGATATATTTTTATAATTCGGACATTTCCGCACACGGTGATACCATATATGTTTATTTTTATTTACACTGTGTTTTTTTTTTATTGGAAAACGGGGGGGATTCAAACTTTTAATAGGGGAGGAGTTAAATGATCTTTATTCACTTTTTTTTTCACTTTTTTTTTGCAGTGTTATATATAGGAGACTATAACACTGCACACACTGATCTCTTATACTGATCATTATTATCCCATAGGAACCTATAACACTGCACACACTGATCTCTTATACTGATCATTATTATCCCATAGGGACCTATAACACTGCACACACTGATCTCTTATACTGATCATTGTTATCCCATAGGATCCTATAACACTGCACACACTGATCTCTTATACTGATCATTATTATCCCATAGGAGACTATAACACTGCACACACTGATCTCTTATACTGATCATTGTTATCCCATAGGAGACTATAACACTGCACACACTGATCTCTTATACTGATCATTATTATCCCATAGGAGACTATAACACTGCACACACTGATCTCTTATACTGATCATTATTATCCCATAGGGACCTATAACACTGCACACACTGATCTCTTATACTGATCATTATTATCCCATAGGAGACTATAACACTGCACACACTGATCTCTTATACTGATCATTGTTATCCCATAGGGACCTATAACACTGCACACACTGATCTCTTATACTGATCATTATTATCCCATAGGAGACTATAACACTGCACACACTGATCTCTTATACTGATCATTGTTATCCCATAGGAGACTATAACACTGCACACACTGATCTCTTATACTGATCATTGTTATCCCATAGGGACCTATAACACTGCACACACTGATCTCTTATACTGATCATTGTTATCCCATAGGGACCTATAACACTGCACACACTGATCTCTTATACTGATCATTATTATCCCATAGGGACCTATAACACTGCACACACTGATCTCTTATACTGATCATTGTTATCCCATAGGGACCTATAACACTGCACACACTGATCTTCATCATTGATCACTGGTTTCTCATAAGAAACCAGTGATCGATGATTCTACCGCATGACTGCTCATGCTTGGATCTCAGGCACTGAGCAGTCATTCGGCGATCGGACAGCGAGGAGGCAGGTAGGGGCCCTCCCGCTGTCTTGTAAGCTGTTCGGGATGCCGCGATTAGCCGCGGCTATCCCAAACAGCCCGACTGAGCTAGCCGGCAACTTTCACTTTCGCTTTTAGCCACGCGGCTCAGCTCTGAGCGCGCGGCTAAAGGGTTAATAGCACGCGGTGCCGCGTTCGGCGCTGCGCGCTATTAGAGGCGGGTCTGCCGTGATTTGACGCGTGGTTACTGTGTAACCCCGCGTTATATCAGCAGAGCAGGACCAAGTACGTACCGGTACGTCCTTGGTCCTTAAGGGGTTAAGGACTTTAAGCTGCAGTGCAGTTTGCTGGAGGTGTCCTGCTCGGACTGTGTTTATATACTGGTGCAGCTCCTGGAAGGGGGGCTGATGAAGCTTACAGGACCCTTGATAGGCAGTCGAATCGCAATTATGACATCATCAAACAAACGATCTTGGATTTTTATGCCATCACCCCGGAATCATACCGCATCCAATTCTGGGATCTCCCAGCCGCTACCGGAGGCTCCTTTAGTATGTATGCCCATAAGCTGTCCTACGCCTGTCAGCGATGGCTGGAAGCGGAAAAGGCCGAGTCCAAGGAGGATGTTCTGCAACTCATTCTGAAAGAACAGTTTTATGCCAAGTGCCCCCCAGAGATACTGTCACGATTCGGCTTACAGGTAGTGGATCCTCTGTGTCAGCGAGGGATTGGCGTGGACCGTGTCGGTGGACCGGTTCTAAGAGGCTACTGGTGTTCACCAGAGCCCGCCGCAAAGCGGGATGGTCTTGCTGCGGCAGTTCTTGTGGCAAGCAGAGTCCCAGTTCTTGATCTCCCCGGTGGTCCAGTCAAGGGTGGGAGAATGAAGCTGGAGCCATGGCAGACCGAGGAGGACCTCAGAGGTGCAGTTGGGAAGGACGAAAAATTCAATCCTTTCGTGGTGGGGTCCAATGCACATTAAGAGGGGTTTTGTGCGGTAACGCACGGTGCAATCCAATCTGACTCCGTTGACCGCGGAAATGTAGAGCGGCTTGACGAGACGGGTCACCGGGATGCAGAACTTATTCACCAAAGACTCCAAAATGAAATTCCCAGAGGCACCAGAGTCCAAGCAGGCCACGGCTGAGAGGGAGGAATTGGCTGAAGAAGAAATCCGCACGGGCACCGTGAGACGTGGAGAAGCAGACTTTGAACCAAGAGACGCCACACCCACGTGAGCTGGGTGCGAGCGTGCGTTTCCCAGACGTGGAGGACGGATAGGGCAATCCACCAAGAAATGTTCGGTACTGGCACAGTACAGACAAAGATTTTCTTCCCTACGGCGATTCCTCTCTTCCTGGGTCAGGCGAGACCGATCCACTTGCATGGCCTCCTCGGCGGGAGGCCCAGGCGTAGACTGCAAAGGATGCTGTGGGAGAAGTGCCCAGAGATCTAAGTCTTTTTCCTGGCGGAGCTCCTGATGTCTCTCAGAAAAACACATGTCAATGCGGGTGGCCAAATGGATAAGTTCTTGCAGGTTGGCAGGAATCTCTCGTGCGGCCAGCACATCCTTGATGCGACTGGATAGGCCTTTTTTAAAGGTCGCGCAGAGAGCCTCGTTATTCCATGATAATTCGGAAGCAAGAGTACGAAATTGGATGGCGTACTCGCCCACTGAAGAATTACCCTGGACCAGGTTCAGCAGGGCAGTCTCGGCAGAAGAAGCTCGGGCTGGTTCCTCGAAGACACTACGGACTTCAGCGAAGAAGGACTGGACTGTGGCTGTGGCAGGATCATTGCGGTCCCAGAGCGGTGTGGCCCAAGACAAGGCCTTTCCTGAAAGAAGGCTCACTACGAACGCCACCTTAGACCGTTCTGTAGGAAACAAGTCCGACAACATCTCCATATGCAGGGAACATTGAGACAGATATCCACGGCAGAGTCTAGAGTCCCCATCAAATTTGTCCGGCAGGGACAAGCGGAGGCTAGGAGCGGCCACTCGCTGCGGAGGAGGTGCAGGAGCTGGCGGAGGAGATGGTTGCTGCTGTAGCAGAGGCAGAAGTTGCTGTAACGTGGCGGTCAACTGCGACAGCTGCTGTCCTTGTTGGGCAATCTGCTGCGATTGCTGAGCGACCACCGTGGTAAGGTCAGCGAGACTTGGCAGCGGCACCTCAGCGGGATCCATGGCCGGATCTACTGTCACGATTCGGCTTACAGGTTGTGGATCCACTGTGTCAGCGAGGGATTGGTGTGGACCGTGCCGGTGGACCGGTTCTAAGAGGCTACTGGTGTTCACCAGAGCCCGCCGCAAAGCGGGATGGTCTTGCTGCGGCAGTAGCAACCAGGTCGTATCCACTAGCAACGGCTCAACCTCGCTGACTGCTGAGAAGTCGTGGGACAGAAGGACTAGGCAGAGGCAAGGTCAGACGTAGCAGAAGGTCGGGGCAGGCGGCAAGGTTCGTAGTCAAGATGGATAGCAGGAGATCAGGTAACACAGGCTTTGGACAACACTAAACGCTTTCACTGGCACAAGGCAACAAGATCCGGCAAGGGAGTGCAGGGGAAGTGATGTGATATAGCCAGGGAGAAGGTGGAAGCCAATTAAGCTAATTGGGCCAGGCACCAATCATTGGTGCACTGGCCCTTTAAGTCTCAGAGAGCTGGCGCGCGCGCGCCCTAGAGAGCGGAGCCGCGCGCGCCAGCACATGACAGCAGGGGACCGGGACGGGTAAGTGACTTGGGATGCGATTCGCGAGCGGGCGCGTCCCGCTGTGCGAATCGCATCCCCGACGGCCATATCAGTGCAGCGCTCTCGGTCAGCGGGACCGACCGGGGCGCTGCAGGGAGAGAGACGCCGTGAGCGCTCCGGGGAGACGCCGTGAGCGTGCCAGAGAGGGATTGGCGTGGACCGTGTTGGTGGACCGGTTCTAAGTTGCTACTGGTTTTCACCAGAGCCCGCCGCAAAGCGGGATGGTCTTGCAGCGGCGGTAGCAACCAGGTCGTATCCACCAGCAACGGCTCAACCTCTCTGACTGCTGAGATAAGCGCGGTACAAGGGAGTAGACAAGAGCAAGGTCGGACGTAGCAGAAGGTCAGGGCAGGCAGCAAGGATCGTAGTCAGGGGCAACGGCAGGAGGTCTGGAACACAGGCAAGGAAACGCTTTCACTGGCGCAATGGCAACAAGATCCGGCGAGGGAGTGCAGGGGAAGTGAGGTAATATAGGGAAGTGCACAGGTGAACACACTAATTAAAACCTCATGCGCCAATCAGTGGCGCACTGGCCCTTTAAATCGCAGAGAGCCGGCGCGCGCGCCCTAGGGAGCGGGGCTGCGCGCGCCGGGACAACACAGACGGGGAACGAGTCTGGTAAGCGGGCCGGGATGCGCACCGCGAGCGGGCACGTCCCGCATCGCGAATCGCATCCCGGCTAGGGACATTATCGCAGCGCTCCCGGTCAGCGGGTCTGACCGGGGCGCTGCGAACAGGAGAACGCTGAACCTGAAAATCTGTGAATAAGATCCTTGTCGAGAATGTTATCCTCGGGTTCCCATGACCTCTCCTCTGGGCCGCAATTCTCCCAATCTACAAGAATTTTTTTTTTTACCTCTGACCGTCTTAGGCTCGAGAATTTCTTTAACCGAGAAGATGTCAGAGGACCCGGAAACAGGAGTAGGAGCAACAACCTTGGGAGAGAAGCGGTTAAGGATGAGTGGTTTAAGGAGAGAGACATGGAAAGCATTGGGAATACGGAGAGAAGGAGGAAGAAGGAGTTTGTAGGAGACAGGGTTGATTTGGCACTTGATTTTAAAGGGTCCAAGATAACGTGGTCCCAGTTTATAACTGGGGACACGAAAGCGGACATACTAGGCGGAGAGCCATACCTTGTCCCCAGGAACATAGACAGGAGGAGTTCTTCTTTTCCTATCGGCATGTTTCTTCATCCGGGATGAGGCCTGTATGAGGGATTTTTGAGTCTCTTTCCAGATGGTGGAGAAGTCCTGAGTCACCTCATCCACAGCGGGCAAACCAGAAGGCAAGGGAGTGGGGAGGGGGGGAAGAGGGTGACGGCCGTACACCACAAAAAATGGGGATTTAGTGGAAGATTCAGAGACTCTGAAATTATACGAGAATTCGGCCCATGGTAGAAGATCTGCCCAGTCATCCTGGCGGGAGGAAACAAAATGTTGCAAATAGTCACCAAGAACCTGATTAATTCTTTCCACTTGCCCATTGGATTGGGGATGATAAGAAGACGAGAAGTTTAATTTGATTTTGAGTTGATTACAGAGGGCCCTCCAGAATTTTGACACAAATTGAACGCCTCTATCCGAGACGATATGCGTAGGCAACCCGTGAAGGCGAAAAATGTGTATAAAAAATTGTTTCGCCAACTGTGGCGCAGAAGGAAGACCTGGAAGAGGGATAAAATGTGCCATCTTGGAAAACCGATCAACGACCACCCAAATAACTGTGTTGCCACGGGATAAAGGTAAGTCCGTAATAAAGTCCATACCAATCTGAGACCATGGTCGCTCAGGAACAGGCAGAGGATGGAGGAGACCGGCAGGCTTCTGGCGAGGAGTCTTGTTCAGGGCACAGACTGAGAGAGGGAGAAGACAAGAGCTGCTTAGACAACACCACACAGACAATGAAAGGACTACACAACTTCCAGTGAGGAGAGAGGGAGAAGACGAGCTGCTGAGAAAACTAGAGATGAGCGAACTTACAGTAAATTCGATTCGTCACGAACATCTCGGCTCGGCAGTTGCTGACTTTAGCCTGCAAAAATTAGTTCAGCTTTCAGGTGCTCCGGTGGCTGGAAAAGCTGGAGAGTCCTAGGAGAGTCTCCAGCCACCGGAGCACCTGAAAGCTGAACTAATTTTTGCAGGCTAAAGTCAGCAACTGCCGAGCCGAGATGTTCGTGACGAATCGAATTTACTGTAAGTTCGCTCATCTCTAGAGAACACCACACAGACAATGAGAGGACTCAAGTGCATCAGAAACTTAGGCCGAGGTTTATCAATCTGCCAGAAATTCTGCTTATATCTCACAATCACCATGAGTGTCGGGTCTGAGTCCGGACGACATTTTCTTTCCTAATTATATTGACGATTCACCCCGGATAACGAGACTAGTGGTCAGTGTTCAGAATCCGGAAGGAAGAATGGAGAAGCTTAGTCACGGGATGTCAGGCTGTATTACTAGGAGAACATAAAGTAATGCTGTCCGTCCAGTAACGGGATGTCAGGCTGTATTACTAGGAGAACATAAAGTAATGCTGTCCGTCCAGTAACGGGATGTCAGGCTGTATTACTAGGAGAACATAAAGTAATGCTGTCCGTCCAGTAACGGGATGTCAGGCTGTATTACTAGGAGAACATAAAGTAATGCTGTCCGTCCAATAACGGGATGTCAGGCTGTATTACTAGGAGAACATAAAGTAATGCTGTCTGTCCAGCACCGGGATGTCAGGCTGTACTACTAGGAGAACATAAAGTAATGCTGTCCGTCCAGCACCGGGATATCAGGCTGTACTACTAGGAGAACATAAAGTAATGCTGTCCGTCCAGTAACGGGATGTCAGGCTGTATTACTAGGAGAACATAAAGTAATGCTGTCCGTCCAGTAACGGGATGTCAGGCTGTACTACTAGGAGAACATAAAGTAATGCTGTCCGTCCAGTAACGGGATGTCAGGCTGTACTACTAGGAGAACATAAAGTAATGCTGTCCGTCCAGCATCGGGATGTCAGGCTGTATTACTAGGAGAACATAAAGTAATGCTGTCCGTCCAGCAACGGGATGTCAGGCTGTATTACTAGGAGAACATAAAGTAATGCTGTCCGTCCAGCACCGGGATGTCAGGCTGTACTACTAGGAGAACATAAAGTAATGCTGTCCGTCCAGTAACGGGATGTCAGGCTGTATTACTAGGAGAACATAAAGTAATGCTGTCCGTCCAATAACGGGATGTCAGGCTGTATTACTAGGAGAACATAAAGTAATGCTGTCCGTCCAGCACCGGGATGTCAGGCTGTACTACTAGGAGAACATAAAGTAATGCTGTCCGTCCAGCACCGGGATATCAGGCTGTATTACTAGGAGAACATAAAGTAATGCTGTCCGTCCAGTAACGGGATGTCAGGCTGTATTACTAGGAGAACATAAAGTAATGCTGTCCGTCCAGCACCGGGATATCAGGCTGTATTACTAGGAGAACATAAAGTAATGCTGTCCGTCCAGTAACGGGATGTCAGGCTGTATTACTAGGAGAACATAAAGTAATGCTGTCCGTCCAGTAACGGGATGTCAGGCTGTATTACTAGGAGAACATAAAGTAATGCTGTCCGTCCAGCATCGGGATGTCAGGCTGTATTACTAGGAGAACATAAAGTAATGCTGTCCGTCCAGTAACGGGATGTTGTCACGATGCCGGCTGGCAGGAGGTGGATCCTCTGTGCCAGAGAGGGATTGCGTGGACCGTGCTAGTGGACCGGTTCTAAGTCACTACTGGTTTTCACCAGAGCCCGCCGCAAAGCGGGATGGTCTTGCTGCGGCGGTAGTGACCAGGTCGTATCCACTAGCAACGGCTCACCTCTCTGGCTGCTGAAGATAGGCGCGGTACAAGGGAGTAGACAGAAGCAAGGTCGGACGTAGCAGAAGGTCGGGGCAGGCAGCAAGGATCGTAGTCAGGGGCAACGGCAGGAGGTCTGGAACACAGGCTAGGAACACACAAGGAAACGCTTTCACTGGCACAATGGCAACAAGATCCGGCAAGGAAGTGCAAGGGAAGTGAGGTGATATAGGGAAGTGCACAGGTGATCAGACTAATTGGAACCACTGCGCCAATCAGCGGCGCAGTGGCCCTTTAAATCGCAAAGACCCGGCGCGCGCGCGCCCTAAGGAGCGGGGCCGCGCGCGCCGGGACAGGACCGACGGGGAGCGAGTCAGGTACGGGAGCCGGGGTGCGCATCGCGAGCGGGCGCTACCCGCATCGCGAATCGCATCCCGGCTGGAGGCGGTATCGCAGCGCCCCGGGTCAGTGGATCTGACCGGAGCGCTGCAGTGAGGAGAGTGTAGCGAGCGCTCCGGGGAGGAGCGGGGACCCGGAGCGCTCGGCGTAACAGTACCCCCCCCTTGGGTCTCCCCCTCTTCTTAGAGCCTGAGAACCTGAGGAGCAGACTTTTGTCTAGGATATTGTCCTCAGGTTCCCAGGATCTCTCTTCTAGACCACAACCCTCCCAATCCACTAAAAAAAAGGTTTTCCCTCTGACCTTTTTGGATGCCAGAATCTCTTTAACGGAGAAGATGTCCGAGGAGCCGGAAACAGGAGTGGGAGGAACAGATTTGGGAGAGAAACGGTTGATGATAAGTGGTTTAAGAAGAGAAACGTGAAAGGCATTAGGAATACGAAGAGAAGGAGGAAGAAGAAGTTTGTAAGAGACAGGATTAATCTGGCACAAAATTTTGAAAGGACCAAGATAGCGTGGTCCCAACTTGTAGCTAGGGACACGGAAGCGGACATATTTAGCGGAGAGCCATACCTTGTCTCCAGGGGAAAAAATGGGAGGAGCTCTTCTTTTCTTATCCGCGAACTTCTTCATGCGTGATGAAGCCTGTAAGAGAGAATTTTGGGTCTCTCTCCATATGATGGAAAGGTCACGAGAAATTTCATCCACAGCGGGCAGACCAGAGGGCAAGGGGGTAGGGAGGGGGGGAAGAGGGTGACGGCCGTACACCACGAAAAATGGGGATTTGGAGGAAGATTCAGAGACTCTGAAGTTATATGAGAATTCGGCCCATGGTAGAAGATCTGCCCAATCATCCTGGCGGGAGGAAACAAAATGTCGTAAATAATCACCCAAGACCTGGTTAATTCTTTCTACTTGTCCATTGGATTGAGGATGATATGCAGAGGAAAAGTTTAATTTAATCTTGAGTTGTTTACAGAGAGCCCTCCAGAATTTAGACACGAATTGGACGCCTCTATCCGAGACGATCTGCGTAGGCAACCCGTGAAGACGAAAAATGTGTATAAAAAATTGTTTAGCCAACTGAGGCGCTGAAGGAAGACCAGGAAGAGGGATGAAATGTGCCATTTTGGAGAATCGATCAACGACCACCCAAATAACAGTGTTGCCACGGGAAGGGGGTAAATCAGTAATAAAATCCATACCAATCAGAGACCAAGGCTGTTCGGGGAAAGGCAGAGGATGAAGAAAACCAGCGGGCTTCTGGCGAGGGGTCTTATCCCGGGCACAGATAGTGCAGGCTCGCACAAAGTCCACAACATCCGTCTCCAGAGTCGGCCACCAATAGAAGCGAGAGATGAGTTGCACAGATTTCTTGATGCCCGCATGACCTGCGAGATGGGAGGAGTGACCCCATTTGAGGATTCCGAGGCGTTGGCGTGGAGAGACAAAGGTCTTCCCTGGAGGAGTCTGCCTTATGGAGGCTGGAGAAGTGGAGATCAGGCAGTCAGGAGGAATGATGTGTTGCGGAGAGAGTTCAACTTCAGAAGCATCCGAGGAACGAGAGAGAGCATCGGCCCTAATGTTCTTATCGGCAGGCCGAAAGTGAATTTCAAAATTAAATCGGGCAAAGAACAGAGACCACCTGGCCTGGCGAGGATTCAGCCGTTGGGCAGACTGGAGGTAGGAGAGGTTCTTGTGATCGGTGTAAATAATAACTGGAAATCTTGATCCCTCCAGCAGATGCCTCCATTCCTCAAGTGCTAATTTAATGGCTAGAAGCTCTCGATCCCCGATGGAGTAGTTCCTCTCCGCCGGAGAGAAGGTCCTAGAAAAAAAACCACAAGTAACAGCATGCCCGGAAGAATTTTTTTGTAGAAGGACAGCTCCAGCTCCCACTGAGGAGGCATCAACCTCCAATAGGAAGGGTTTGGAAGGGTCAGGTCTGGAGAGCACGGGAGCCGAAGAAAAGGCAGACTTGAGCCGTTTAAAGGCGTCTTCCGCTTGAGGAGGCCAAGACTTGGGATCGGCATTTTTTTTGGTTAAAGCCACGATAGGAGCCACAACGGTAGAAAAATGTGGAATAAATTGCCTGTAATAATTGGCGAACCCCAAAAAGCGTTGGATAGCACGGAGTCCGGAGGGGCGTGGCCAATCTAAGACGGCAGAGAGTATGTCTGGATCCATCTGTAGTCCCTGGCCAGAGACCAAGTATCCTAGGAAAGGAAGAGATTGGCATTCAAACAGACATTTCTCTATTTTGGCATAGAGTTGATTGTCACGAAGTCTCTGAAGAACCATACGGACATGCTGGCGGTGTTCTTCTAGATTGGCAGAAAAAATCAGGATATCGTCCAGATATACAACAACACAGGAGTATAAAAGATCACGAAAAATTTCATTAACAAAGTCTTGGAAGACGGCAGGGGCGTTGCACAGGCCGAAGGGCATGACCAGATACTCGAAGTGTCCATCTCTGGTGTTAAATGCCGTTTTCCATTCATCCCCCTCTCTGATGCGGATGAGGTTATAGGCGCCTCTTAAGTCCAGTTTAGTAAAGATGTGGGCACCTTGGAGGCGATCAAAGAGTTCAGAGATGAGGGGTAGGGGGTAGCGGTTCTTAACCGTGATTTTATTAAGACCGCGGTAGTCAATGCAAGGACGTAGGGAGCCATCTTTTTTGGACACAAAGAAAAATCCGGCTCCGGCAGGAGAGGAGGATTTACGGATAAAGCCCTTTTTAAAATTTTCCTGGACGTATTCAGACATGGCAAGAGTCTCTGGGGCGGATAGAGGATAAATTCTGCCCCGGGGTGGAGTAGTGCCCGGGAGGAGGTCGATAGGACAATCATAAGGCCTGTGAGGAGGTAGAGTCTCAGCTTGTTTTTTGCAAAAAACATCCGCAAAGTCCATATAGGCCTTAGGGAGACCGGTTACAGGAGGAACCACAGAGTCACGGCAAGGGTTACTGGGAACCGGTTTTAGGCAGTCCTTGGAACAAGAGGGCCCCCAACTCTTGATCTCCCCAGTGGACCAATCCAGGGTTGGGGAATGAAGTTGAAGCCAGGGAAGTCCAAGGAGAATTTCAGAAGTGCAATTGGGGAGGACCAAAAGTTCAATCCTCTCGTGATGAGATCCGATGCACATTAGAAGGGGCTCCGTGCGGAAACGTATGGTACAGTCCAATCTTTCATTGTTTACACAATTGATGTAGAGGGGTCTGGCGAGACTGGTCACTGGGACGTTGAACCTGTTGACGAGAGAGGCCAAAATAAAATTTCCTGCAGATCCGGAGTCCAAGAAGGCCATAGTAGAAAAGGAGAAGGCAGAGGCAGACATCCGCACAGGCACAGTAAGACGTGGAGAAGCAGAGTAGACATCAAGGACTGTCTCACCTTTGTGCGGAGTCAGCGTACGTCTTTCCAGGCGGGGAGGACGGATAGGACAATCCTTCAGGAAGTGTTCGGTACTAGCACAGTACAGGCAGAGGTTCTCCATGCGGCGTCGTGTCCTCTCTTGAGGTGTCAGGCGAGACCGGTCAACCTGCATAGCCTCCACGGCGGGAGGCACAGGAACGGATTGCAGGGGACCAGAGGAGAGAGGAGCCGAGGAGAAGAAACGCCTCGTGCGAACAGAGTCCATATCCTGGCGGAGCTCCTGACGCCTTTCGGAAAAACGCATGTCAATGCGAGTGGCTAGGTGAATGAGTTCATGTAGATTAGCAGGGATTTCTCGTGCGGCCAGAACATCTTTAATGTTGCTGGATAGGCCTTTTTTAAAGGTCGCGCAGAGGGCCTCATTATTCCAGGATAATTCTGAAGCAAGAGTACGGAATTGTACGGCATACTCGCCAACGGAAGAATTACCCTGGACCAGGTTCAACAGGGCAGTCTCAGCAGAAGAGGCTCGGGCAGGTTCCTCAAAAACACTTCGGATTTCCGAGAAGAAGGAGTGTACAGAGGCAGTGACGGGGTCATTGCGGTCCCAGAGCGGTGTGGCCCAAGACAGGGCTTTTCCAGACAGAAGGCTGACTACGAAAGCCACCTTAGACCTTTCAGTGGGAAACTGGTCCGACATCATCTCCAAGTGCAGGGAGCATTGGGAAAGAAAGCCACGGCAAAACTTAGAGTCCCCATCAAATTTATCCGGCAAGGATAGGCGTAGACCAGAAGCGGCCACTCGCTGCGGAGGAGGTGCAGGAGCTGGCGGAGGAGATGATTGCTGAAGCTGAGGTAGTAACTGCTGTAGCATAACGGTCAGTTGAGACAGCTGTTGGCCTTGTTGCGCTATCTGTTGTGACTGCTGGGCGACCACCGTGGTGAGGTCAGCGACAACTGGCAGAGGAACTTCAGCGGGATCCATGGCCGGATCTACTGTCACGATGCCGGCTGGCAGGAGGTGGATCCTCTGTGCCAGAGAGGGATTGCGTGGACCGTGCTAGTGGACCGGTTCTAAGTCACTACTGGTTTTCACCAGAGCCCGCCGCAAAGCGGGATGGTCTTGCTGCGGCGGTAGTGACCAGGTCGTATCCACTAGCAACGGCTCACCTCTCAGGCTGCTGAAGATAGGCGCGGTACAAGGGAGTAGACAGAAGCAAGGTCGGACGTAGCAGAAGGTCGGGGCAGGCAGCAAGGATCGTAGTCAGGGGCAACGGCAGGAGGTCTGGAACACAGGCTAGGAACACACAAGGGAACGCTTTCACTGGCACGATGGCAACAAGATCCGGCAAGGAAGTGCAAGGGAAGTGAGGTGATATAGGGAAGTGCACAGGTGATCAGACTAATTGGAACCACTGCGCCAATCAGCGGCGCAGTGGCCCTTTAAATCGCAAAGACCCGGCGCGCGCGCGCCCTAAGGAGCGGGGCCGCGCGCGCCGGGACAGGACCGACGGGGAGCGAGTCAGGTACGGGAGCCGGGGTGCGCATCGCGAGCGGGCGCTACCCGCATCGCGAATCGCATCCCGGCTGGAGGCGGTATCGCAGCGCCCCGGGTCAGTGGATCTGACCGGAGCGCTGCAGTGAGGAGAGTGTAGCGAGCGCTCCGGGCAGGAGCGGGGACCCGGAGCGCTCGGCGTAACAGATGTCAGGCTGTATTACTAGGAGAACATAAAGT
The DNA here is from genome assembly GCF_029499605.1 of Hyla sarda. Taxonomy (NCBI): domain Eukaryota; kingdom Metazoa; phylum Chordata; class Amphibia; order Anura; family Hylidae; genus Hyla; species Hyla sarda. Next base: position 181,140 of record NW_026610472.1, on the reverse strand, counting down.
AATGCTCTCCGTCCAGTAACGGGATGTCAGGCTGTACTACTAGGAGAACATAAAGTAATGCTGTCCGTCCAGTAAGGGGTTGTCAGGCTGTATTACTAGGAGAACATAAAGTAATGCTGTCCGTCCAGTAGCGGGATGTCAGGCTGTATTACTAGGAGAACATAAAGTAATGCTGTCCGTCCAATAACGGGATGTCAGGCTGTACTACTAGGAGAGCGATGCTGGACATAGGGGCAGACACCCTGGAGACATGATGGGGGCGGGGAGAGGCACAGAACAGTTCTGTCCTATCACTTCCTATGTTTTTTATTATTTTACTCACTGATCCAGCAGAGTAATAACTATAATACAACCCAAAATACTGACCAGGCCCCAGCGAGAATTGAACTCGCGACCCCTGGTTTACAAGACCAGTGCTCTAACCACTGAGCTATGGAGCCTCTTATATATGGAACTGACCAATGAGTCCAGAATGGTGTAAGCCTGGAAGGTACAGGATGGCTCCGCCCACTGGACAACAGACCAATGACGAGCGCTCATGTGTCTCGGGCAGCGCTGATGGATGGCAGCTGTACACACCTGAGAGAGAGTCATGAGCAGGACGTGAAACAGGTTGTATAGAAGAACAATACACAGACATGGTGAAGGAGGGAGCAGTATAGGAGAATTATAAAGGGGCACTCCTATCATAGTATGGACAGTATAGGAGAATTATAAAGGGGCACTCCTATCATAGTATGGACAGTATAGGAGAATTATTAAGGGGCACTCCTATCATAGTATGATCAGTATAAAACTAGGAGAATTATTAAAGGGGCACTCCTATCATAATATGGTCAGTATAGCAGAATTATAAAGGGGCACTCCTATCATAGTATGGGCAGTATAGGAGAATTATAAAGGGGCACTCCTATCATAGTATGGTCAGTATAGGAGAATTATAAAGGGGCACTCCTATCATAGTATGGTCAGTATAGAACTAGGAGAATTATAAAGGGGCACTCCTATCATAGTATGATCAGTATAGGAGAATTATAAAGGGGCACTCCTATCAGTATGGTAAGTATAGGAGAATTATAAAGGGGCACTCCTATCATAGTATGGGCAGTATAGAACTAGGAGAATTATAAAGGGGCACTCCTATCATAGTATGGGCAGTGTAGAACTAGGAGAATTATAAAGGGGCACTCATAGTATGGTCAGTATAGAACTAGGAAAATTATAAAGGGGCACTTTCATAGTATGGTCAGTATAGGAGAATTATAAAGGGGCACTCCTATCATAGTATGGGCAGTATAGGAGAATTATAAAGGGGCACTCCTATCATAGTATGGTCTGTATAGGAGAATTATAAAGGGGCACTTCTATCATAGTATGGGCAGTATAGAAGAATTATAAAGGGGCACTCCTATCATAGTATGGTCTGTATAGGAGAATTATAAAGGGGCACTCCTATCATAGTATGGTCAGTATAGGAGAATTATAAAGGGGCACTACTATCATAGTATGGTCAGTATAGGAGAATTATAAAGGGGCACTCCTATCATAGTATGGTCAGTATAGGAGAATTATAAAGGGGCACTCCTATCATAGTATGGTCAGTATAGGAGAATTATAAAGGGGCACTCCTATCATAGTATGGTCAGTATAGGAGAATAATAAAGGGGCACTCCTATCATAGTATGGTTTGGTATAGATAAAGGGGTTCTCTGGCACTATTCAGTAGACTACATTGCAGGGATGTCTATGGGTGTTGTATATACAGTGGTCCCATAACATACGATGGTGATTGGTTCCAGACGGACCATCGTTTGTTGAAACCATCGTATGTTGAGGGATTCGTACTATGGATCATACATGTCCCCACCGCTCTGGACTGTCAGTTCTCTGCTGCCGTATCACTATGTCGCCGCTACCCTGCACCATCGCTCTCTGTCGCCCCTATTGGACGATGAGGCGGGGTGAGCGGTGACAGGATGACGATTACAGAGCGACACCGCAGGGTAGCGGCAGCACTGGAGCGGTGAAATGATGGGCTGAAGTGGCGGGGACATGTGTCATTCAGCGGGGCACGTTACATGGCTATCCGGCGGCAGCTGAAGCGGTGAGCGGTGTCGGATAGCCGTTTTTGCGATGGCCCCGATACACAGAAGCATTGTCTGTGGAAATCATGGTATGTCCGAGGAACACTGTACACTTTTTATTTGCTCCTGGGAACGTTCTGCTCGTGATTTCTTTCCTGTGATGTCACACTCGCTCGGACCTCCTGATCTCCAATGAATGTGATGTCACAGGATTAGTCATCAAGGTCGGCGGGGCCGGAATCACACCCTTGGGCTGGCTGGAATTCCATATGGATTTAAGCCACTGCCCCGAAGGAGGAGCTAACTTCAGAGCCCAGTGGAAGCTGCGTCATTATGTAGGGGAGACTGGGGACTGGTAACTACCTGGTGGATCAGGGGTTATTATTGTATGGTGATCAGTGATTAGTATTGTATGGTGACTCAGTGGTTAGTATTGTATGGTGATCAGTGATTAGTATTGTATGGTGATCAGTGGTTAGTATTGTATGGTGATCAGTGGTTAGTATTGTATGGTGATCAGTGGTTAGTATTGTATGGTGATCAGTGATTAGTATTGTATGGTGATCAGTGATTAGTATTGTATGGTGATCAGTGGTTAGCATTGTATGGTGATCAGTGGTTAGTATTGTATAGTGATCAGTGGTTAGTATTGTATGGTGATCAGTGATTAGTATTGTATGGTGATCAGTGATTAGTATTGTATGGTGATCAGTGATTAGTATTGTATGGTGATCAGTGATTAGTATTGTATGGTGATCAGTGATTAGTATTGTATGGTGATCAGTGATTAGTATTGTATGGTGATCAGTGATTAGTATTGTATGGTGATCAGGGGTTAGTATTGTATGGGGATCAGTGGTTAGTATTGTATGGTGATCAGTGGTTAGTATTGTATGGTGATCAATGATTAGTATTGTATGGTGATCAGTGGTTAGTATTGTATGGTGATCAGTGATTAGTATTGTATGGTGATCAGTGGTTAGTATTGTATGGTGATCAGTGGTTAGTATTGTATGGTGATCAGTGATTAGTATTGTATGGTGATCAGTGGTTAGTATTGTATGGTGATCAGTGATTAGTATTGTATGGTGATCAGTGATTAGTATTGTATGGTGATCAGTGGTTAGTATTGTATGGTGATCAGTGATTAGCATTGTATGGTGATCAGTGGTTAGCATTGTATGGTGATCAGTGATTAGTATTATATGGTGATCAGTGATTAGTATTGTATGGTGATCAGTGATTAGTATTGTATGGTGATCAGTGATTAGTATTGTATGGTGATCAGTGGTTAGTATTGTATGGTGATCAGTGATTAGTATTGTATGGTGATCAGTGATTAGTATTGTATGGTGATCAGTGGTTAGTATTGTATGGTGATCAGTGGTTAGTATTGTATGGTGATCAATGGTTATTATTGTATGGTGATCAGTGATTAGTATTGTATGGTGATCAGTGGTTAGTATTGTATGGTGATCAGTGGTTAGTATTGTATGGTGATCAGTGGTTAGTATTGTATGGTGATCAGTGATTAGTATTGTATGGTGATCAGTGATTAGTATTGTATGGTGATCAGTGATTAATATTGTATGGTGATCAGTGGTTAGTATTGTATGGTGATCAGTGGTTAGTATTGTATGGTGATCAGTGATTAGTATTGTATGGTGATCAGAGATTAGTATTGTATGGTGATCAGTGGTTAGTATTGTATGGTGATCAGTGGTTAGTATTATATGGTGATCAGTGGTTAGTATTGTATGGTGATCAGTGATTAGTATTGTATGGGGATCAGTGGTTAGTATTGTATGGTGATCAGTGATTAGTATTGTATGGTGATCAGTGGTTAGTATTGTATGGTGATCAGTGGTTAGTATTGTATAGTGATCAGTGATTAGTATTGTATGGTGATCAGTGATTAGTATTGTATGGTGATCAGTGGTTAGTATTGTATAGTGATCAGTGATTAGTAATGTATGGTGATCAGTGATTAGTATTGTATGGTGATCAGTGGTTAGTATTGTATGGTGATGAGTGGTTAGTATTGTATGGTGATCAGTGGTTAGTATTGTATGGTGATCAGTGGTTAATATTGTATGGTGATCAGTGATTAGTATTGTACGGTGATCAGTGGTTAGTACTGTATGGTGATCAGTGATTAGTATTGTATGGTGATCAGTGATTAGTATTGTATGGTGATCAGTGATTAGTATTGTATGGTGATCAGTGGTTAGTATTGTACGGTGATCAGTGGTTAGTACTGTATGGTGATCAGTGGTTAGTATTGTATGGTGATCAGTGATTAGTATTGTATGGTGATCAGTGGTTAGTATTGTACAGTGATCAGTGATTAGTATTGTATGGTGATCAGTGATTAGTATTGTATGGTGATCAGTGGTTAGTATTGTATGGTGATCAGTGGTTAGTATTGTATAGTGATCAGTGGTTAGTATTGTATGGTGATCAGTGGTTAGTATTGTATGGTGATCAGTGATTAGTATTGTACGGTAATCAGTGGTTAGTACTGTATGGTGATCAGTGATTAGTATTGTATGGTGATCAGTGATTAGTATTGTATGGTGATCAGTGATTAGTATTGTATGGTGATCAGTGATTAGTATTGTATGGTGATCAGTGGTTAGTATTGTATGGTGATCAGTGGTTAGTATTGTATTGTGATCAGTGATTAGTATTGTATGGTGATCAGTGATTAGTATTGTATGGTGATCAGTGATTAGTATTGTATGGTGATCAGTGATTAGTATTGTATGGTGATTAGTATTGTATGGTGATCAGTGATTAGTATTGTATGTGATCAGTGGTCAGTATTGTATGGGGGATCAGTGGTTAGTATTGTATGGTGATCAGTGGTTAGTATTGTATGGTGGTCAGTGATTAGTATTGTATGGTGATCAGTGATTAGTATTGTATGGTGATCAGTGGTTAGTATTGTATGGTGACTCAGTGGTTAGTATTGTATGGTGATCAGTGATTAGTATTGTATGGTGATCAGTGATTAGTATTGTATGGTGATCAGTGATTAGTATTGTATGGTGATCAGTGGTTAGTATTGTATGGTGACTCAGTGGTAAGTATTGTATGGTGATCAGTGATTAGTATTGTATGGTGACTCAGTGGTTAGTATTGTATGGTGATCAGTGATTAGTATTGTATGGTGATCAGTGGTTAGTATTGTATGGTGACTCAGTGGTAAGTATTGTATGGTGATCAGTGATTAGTATTGTATGGTGATCAGTGATTAGTATTGTATGGTGATCAGTGATTAGTATTGTATGGTGATCAGTGATTAGTATTGTATGGTGATCAGTGATTAGTATTGTATGGTGATCAGTGATTAGTATTGTATGGTGATCAGTGGTTAGTATTGTATGGTGATCAGTGATTAGTATTGTATGGTGACTCAGTGATTAGTATTGTATGGTGATCAGTGATTAGTATTGTATGGTTATCAGTGATTAGTATTGTATGGTGATCAGTGATTAGTATTGTATGGTGATCAGTGATTAGTATTGTATGGTGATCAGTGATTAGTATTGTATGGTGATCAGTGATTAGTATTGTATGGTGATCAGTGGTTAGTATTGTATGGTGATCAGTGATTAGTATTGTATGTGATCAGTGGTTAGTATTGTATGGTGATCAGTGATTAGTATTGTATGGTGACTCAGTGATTAGTATTGTATGGTGATCAGTGATTAGTATTGTATGGTGATCAGTGATTAGTATTGTATGGTGATCAGTGATTAGTATTGTATGGTGATCAGTGATTAGTATTGTATGGTGATCAGTGATTAGTATTGTATGGTGATCAGTGATTAGTATTGTATGGTGATCAGTGATTAGTATTGTATGGTGATCAGTGATTAGTATTGTATGGTGATCAGTGGTTAGTATTGTATGGTGATCAGTGATTAGTATTGTATGGGGGATCAGTGGTTAGTATTGTATGGTGATCAGTGGTTAGTATTGTATGGTGGTCAGTGATTAGTATTGTATGGTGATCAGTGATTAGTATTGTATGGTGATCAGTGGTTAGTATTGTATTGTGACTCAGTGGTTAGTATTGTATGGTGATCAGTGATTAGTATTGTATGGTGACTCAGTGGTTAGTATTGTATGGTGATCAGTGGTTAGTATTGTATGGTGATCAGTGATTAGTATTGTATGGTGATCAGTGATTAGTATTGTATGGTGATCAGTGATTAGTATTGTATGGTGATCAGTGGTTAGTATTGTATGGTGATCAGTGATTAGTATTGTATGGTGATCAGTGATTAGTATTGTATGGTGATCAGTGATTAGTATTGTATGGTGATCAGTGGTTATTATTGTATGGTGATCAGTGATTAGTATTGTATGGTGATCAGTGATTAGTATTGTATTGTGATCAGTGATTAGTATTGTATGGTGATCAGTGATTAGTATTGTATGGTGATCAGTGGTTAGTATTGTATGGTGATCAGTGATTAGTATTGTATGGTGATCAGTGATTAATATTGTATGGTGATCAGTGGTTAGTATTGTATGGTGATCAGTGGTTAGTATTGTATGGTGATCAGTGATTAGTATTGTATGGTGATCGGTGGTTAGTATTGTATGGTGATCAGTGGTTAGTATTGTATGGTGATCAGTGATTAGTATTGTATGGTGATCAGTGGTTAGTATTGTATGGTGATCAGTGGTTAGTATTATATGGTGATCAGTGGTTAGTATTGTATGGTGATCAGTGATTAGTATTGTATGGTGATCAGTGATTAGTATTGTATGGTGATCAGTGATTAGTATTGTATGGTGATCAGTGGTTATTATTGTATGGTGATCAGTGATTAGTATTGTATGGTGATCAGTGGTTATTATTGTATGGTGATCAGTGATTAGTATTGTATGGTGATCAGTGGTTATTATTGTATGGTGATCAGTGATTAGTATTGTATGGTGATCAGTGGTTTAGTAGTGTATGGTGATCAGTGATTAGTATTGTATGGTGATCAGTGGTTAGTATTGTATGGTGATCAGTGGTTAGTATTGTATGATGATCAGTGGTTAGTATTGTATGGTGATCAGTGGTTAGTATTGTATGGTGATCAGTGATTAGTATTGTACGGTGATCAGTGGTTAGTACTGTATGGTGATCAGTGATTAGTATTGTATGGTGATCAGTGATTAGTATTGTATGGTGATCAGTGATTAGTATTGTATGGTGATCAGTGATTAGTATTGTACGGTGATCAGTGGTTAGTACTGTATGGTGATCAGTGATTAGTATTGTATGGTGATCAGTGATTAGTATTGTATGGTGATCAGTGATTAGTATTGTATGGTGATCAGTGATTAGTATTGTATGGTGATCAGTGATTAGTATTGTACGGTGATCAGTGGTTAGTACTGTATGGTGATCAGTGATTAGTATTGTATGGTGATCAGTGATTAGTATTGTATGGTGATCAGTGATTAGTATTGTATGGTGATCAGTGATTAGTATTGTATGGTGATCAGTGATTAGTATTGTATGGTGATCAGTGATTAGTATTGTATGGTGATCAGTGATTAGTATTGTATGGTGATCAGTGATTAGTATTGTATGGTGATCAGTGATTAGTATTGTATGGTGATCAGTGATTAGTATTGTACGGTGATCAGTGATTAGTATTGTATGGTGATCAGTGATTAGTATTGTACGGTGATCAGTGATTAGTATTGTATGGTGATCAGTGATTAGTATTGTATGGTGATCAGTGATTAGTATTGTATGGTGATCAGTGATTAGTACTGTATGGTGATCAGTGATTAGTATTGTATGGTGATCAGTGGTTAGTATTGTATGGTGATCAGTGATTAGTATTGTATGGGGGATCAGTGGTTAGTATTGTATGGTGATCAGTGATTAGTATTGTATGGTGATCAGTGATTAGTATTGTATGGTGATCAGTGATTAGTATTGTATGGTGATCAGTGGTTAGTATTGTATGGTGATCAGTGATTAGTATTGTATGGTGATCAGTGGTTAGTACTGTATAGTGATCAGTGATTAGTATTGTATGGTGATCAGTGATTAGTATTGTATGGTGATCAGTGGTTAGTATTGTATAGTGATCAGTGATTAGTAATGTATGGTGATCAGTGATTAGTATTGTATGGTGATCAGTGGTTAGTATTGTATGGTGATCAGTGGTTAGTATTGTATGGTGATCAGTGGTTAGTATTGTATGGTGATCAGTGGTTAGTATTGTATGGTGATCAGTGATTAGTATTGTATGGTGATCAGTGATTAGTATTGTATGGTGATCAGTGGTTAGTATTGTACGGTGATCAGTGGTTAGTACTGTATGGTGATCAGTGGTTAGTACTGTATGGTGATCAGTGGTTAGTATTGTATGGTGATCAGTGATTAGTATTGTATGGTGATCAGTGGTTAGTATTGTACAGTGATCAGTGATTAGTATTGTATGGTGATCAGTGATTAGTATTGTATGGTGATCAGTGGTTAGTATTGTATGGTGATCAGTGATTAGTATTGTATGGTGATCAGTGATTAGTATTGTATGGTGATCAGTGATTAGTATTGTATGGTGATCAGTGATTAGTATTGTATGGTGATCAGTGATTAGTATTGTATGGTGATCAGTGGTTAGTATTGTATGGTGATCAGTGGTTAGTATTGTATGGTGATCAGTGATTAGTATTATATGGTGATCAGTGGTTAGTATTGTATGGTGATCAGTGGTTAGTATTGTATGGTGATCAGTGATTAGTATTGTATGGTGATCAGTGATTAGTATTGTACGGTGATCAGTGGTTAGTACTGTATGGTGATCAGTGATTAGTATTGTATGGTGATCAGTGATTAGTATTGTATGGTGATCAGTGATTAGTATTGTATGGTGATCAGTGATTAGTATTGTATGGTGATCAGTGGTTAGTATTGTATGGTGATCAGTGGTTAGTATTGTATTGTGATCAGTGATTAGTATTGTATGGTGATCAGTGATTAGTATTGTATGGTGATCAGTGATTAGTATTGTATGGTGATCAGTGATTAGTATTGTATGGTGATCAGTGATTAGTATTGTATGGTGATCAGTGATTAGTATTGTATGGTGATCAGTGATTAGTATTGTATGTGATCAGTGGTCAGTATTGTATGGGGGATCAGTGGTTAGTATTGTATGGTGATCAGTGGTTAGTATTGTATGGTGGTCAGTGATTAGTATTGTATGGTGATCAGTGATTAGTATTGTATGGTGATCAGTGGTTAGTATTGTATGGTGACTCAGTGGTTAGTATTGTATGGTGATCAGTGATTAGTATTGTATGGTGACTCAGTGGTTAGTATTGTATGGTGATCAGTGGTTAGTATTGTATGGTGATCAGTGGTTAGCATTGTATGGTGATCAGTGGTTAGTATTGTATGGTGATCAGTGGTTAGTATTGTATGGTGATCAGTGGTTAGTATTGTATGGTGATCAGTGGTTAGTATTGTATGGTGATCAGTGGTTAGTATTGTATGGTGATCAGTGGTTAGCATTGTATGGTGATCAGTGGTTAGTATTGTATGGTGATCAGTGATTAGTATTGTATGGTGATCAGTGGTTAGTATTGTATGGTGATCAGTGATTAGTATTGTATGGTGATTAGTGGTTAGTATTGTATGGTGATCAGTGATTAGTATTGTATGGTGATCAGTGGTTAGTATTGTATGGTGATCAGTGATTAGTATTGTATGGTGATCAGTGATTAGTATTGTATGGTGATCAGTGATTAGTATTGTATGGTGATCAGTGGTTAGTATTGTATGGTGATCAGTGGTTAGTATTGTATGGTGATCAGTGATTAGTATTGTATGGTGATCAGTGATTAGTATTGTATGGTGATCAGTGATTAGTATTGTATGGGGATCAGTGGTCAGTATTGTATGGTGATCAGTGATTAGTATTGTATGGTGATCAGTGGTTAGTATTGTATGGTGATCAGTGATTAGTATTGTATGGAGATCAGTGATTAGTATTGTATGTGATCAGTGATTAGTATTGTATGGTGATCAGTGGTTAGTATTGTATGGTGATCAGTGGTTAGTATTATATGGTGATCAGTGGTTAGTATTGTATGGTGATCAGTGATTAGTATTGTATGGTGATCAGTGATTAGTATTGTATGGTGATCAGTGATTAGTATTGTATGGTGATCAGTGGTTATTATTGTATGGTGATCAGTGATTAGTATTGTATGGTGATCAGTGGTTAGTATTGTATGGTGATCAGTGATTAGTATTGTATGGTGATCAGTGGTTGGTATTGTATGGTGATCTGTGGTTAGTATTGTATGGTGATCAGTGGTTAGTATTGTATGGTGATCAGTGGTTAGTATTGTATGGTGATCAGTGATTAGTATTGTACGGTGATCAGTGGTTAGTACTGTATGGTGATCAGTGATTAGTATTGTATGGTGATCAGTGATTAGTATTGTATGGTGATCAGTGATTAGTATTGTATGGTGATCAGTGATTAGTATTGTACGGTGATCAGTGGTTAGTACTGTATGGTGATCAGTGATTAGTATTGTATGGTGATCAGTGATTAGTATTGTATGGTGATCAGTGATTAGTATTGTATGGTGATCAGTGATTAGTATTGTATGGTGATCAGTGATTAGTATTGTACGGTGATCAGTGGTTAGTACTGTATGGTGATCAGTGATTAGTATTGTATGGTGATCAGTGATTAGTATTGTATGGTGATCAGTGGTTAGTATTGTATGGTGGCTCAGTGGTTAGTATTGTACGGTGGCTAAGTGATTAGTATTGTATGGTGATCAGTGATTAGTATTGTATGGTGATCAGTGGTCAGTATTGTATGGTGATCAGTGATTAGTATTGTATGGTCATCAGTGATTAGTATTGTATGGTGACCAGTGATTAGTATTGTATGGTGATCAGTGATTAGTATTGTATGGTGATCAGTGATTAGTATTGTATGGTGATCAGTGATTAGTATTGTATGGTGATCAGTGATTAGTATTGCATGGTGATCAGTGGTTAGTATTGTATGGTGATCAGTGGTTAGTATTGTATGGTGATCAGTGATTAGTATTGTATTGTGATCAGTGATTAGTATTGTATGGTGATCAGTGATTAGTATTGTATAGTGATCAGTGATTAGTATTGTATGGTGATCAGTGATTAGTATTGTATGGTGATCAGTGATTAGTATTGTATGGTGATCAGTGATTAGTATTGTATGGTGATCAGTAATTAGTATTGTATGGTGATCAGTGATTAGTATTGTATGGTGATCAGTGGTTAGTATTGTATGGTGATCAGTGATTAGTATTGTATGGTGATCAGTGGTTAGTATTGTATGGTGATCAGTGATTAGTATTGTATTGTGATTAGTATTGTATGGTGATCAGTGATTAGTATTGTATGGTGATCAGTGATTAGTATTGTATGGTGATCAGTGGTTAGTATTGTATGGTGATCAGTGATTAGTATTGTATGGTGATCAGTGATTAGTATTGTATGGTGATCAGTGATTAGTATTGTACGGTGATCAGTGATTAGTATTGTATGGTGATCAGTGATTAGTATTGTATGGTGATCAGTGATTAGTATTGTATGGTGATCAGTGATTAGTATTGTATGGTGATCAGTGGTTAGTATTGTATGGTGATCAGTGATTAGTATTGTATGGTGATCAGTAATTAGTATTGTATGGTGATCAGTGATTAGTATTGTATGGTGATCAGTGGTTAGTATTGTATGGTGATCAGTGATTAGTATTGTATGGTGATCAGTGATTAGTATTGCATGTTGATCAGTGGTTAGTATTGTATGGTGATCAGTGGTTAGTATTGTATGGTGATCAGTGGTTAGTACTGTATGGTGATCAGTGATTAGTATTGTATGGTGATCAGTGGTTAGTATTGTATGGTGATCAGTGGTTAGTATTGTATGGTGATCAGTGGTTAGTACTGTATGGTGATCAGTGATTAGTATTGTATGGTGATCAGTGGTTAGTATTGTATGGTGATCAGTGATTAGTATTGTATGGTGATCAGTGATTAGTATTGTATGGTGATCAGTGATTAGTATTGTATGGTGATCAGTGGTTAGTATTGTATGGTGATCAGTGGTTAGTATTGTATGGTGGTCAGTGGTTAGTATTGTATGGTGATCAGTGATTAGTATTGTATGGTGATCAGTGATTAGTATTGTATAGTGATCAGTGATTAGTACTGTATGGTGATCAGTGGTTAGCATTGTATGGTGATCAGTGATTAGTATTGTATGGTGATCAGTGATTAGTATTGTATGGTGATCAGTGGTTAGTATTGTATGGTGATCAGTGGTTAGTATTGTATGATGATCAGTGTTTAGTATTGTATGGTGATCGGTGGTTAGTATTGTATAGTGATCAGTGATTAGTATTGTATGGTGATCAGTGATTAGTATTGTATGGTGATCAGTGATTAGTATTGTATGGTGATCAGTGATTAGTATTGTATGGTGATCAGTGATTAGTATTGTATGGTGATCAGTGGTTAGTATTGTATGGTTATCAGTGATTAGTATTGTATGGTGATCAGTGATTAGTATTGTATGGTGATCAGTGATTAGTATTGTATGGTGATCAGTAGTTAGTATTGTATGGTGAACAGTGGTTAGTATTGTATGGTGTTCAGTGGTTAGTATTGTATGGTGATCAGTGATTAGTATTGTATGGTGATCAGTGATTAGTATTGTATGGTGATCAGTGATTAGTATTGTATGGTGATCAGTGATTAGTATTGTATGGTGATCAGTGGTTAGTATTGTACGGTGATCAGTGGTTAGTACTGTATGGTGATCAGTGGTTAGTACTGTATGGTGATCAGTGGTTAGTATTGTATGGTGATCAGTGGTTAGTATTGTATGATGATCAGTGTTTAGTATTGTATGGTGATCGGTGGTTAGTATTGTATAGTGATCAGTGATTAGTATTGTATGGTGATCAGTGATTAGTATTGTATGGTGATCAGTGATTAGTATTGTATGGTGATCAGTAGTTAGTATTGTATGGTGAACAGTGGTTAGTATTGTATGGTGTTCAGTGGTTAGTATTGTATGGTGATCAGTGATTAGTATTGTATGGTGATCAGTAGTTAGTATTGTATGGTGAACAGTGGTTAGTATTGTATGGTGTTCAGTGGTTAGTATTGTATGGTGATCAGTGATTAGTATTGTATGGTGATCAGTGATTAGTATTGTATGGTGATCAGTGATTAGTATTGTATGGTGATCAGTGATTAGTATTGTATGGTGATCAGTGGTTAGTATTGTACGGTGATCAGTGGTTAGTACTGTATGGTGATCAGTGGTTAGTACTGTATGGTGATCAGTGGTTAGTATTGTATGGTGATCAGTGATTAGTATTGTATGGTGATCAGTGGTTAGTATTGTACAGTGATCAGTGATTAGTATTGTATGGTGATCAGTGATTAGTATTGTATGGTGATCAGTGGTTAGTATTGTATGGTGATCAGTGATTAGTATTGTATGGTGATCAGTGATTAGTATTGTATGGTGATCAGTGATTAGTATTGTATGGTGATCAGTGATTAGTATTGTATGGTGATCAGTGATTAGTATTGTATGGTGATCAGTGGTTAGTATTGTATGGTGATCAGTGGTTAGTATTGTATGGTGATCAGTGATTAGTATTATATGGTGATCAGTGGTTAGTATTGTATGGTGATCAGTGGTTAGTATTGTATGGTGATCAGTGATTAGTATTGTATGGTGATCAGTGATTAGTATTGTACGGTGATCAGTGGTTAGTACTGTATGGTGATCAGTGATTAGTATTGTATGGTGATCAGTGATTAGTATTGTATGGTGATCAGTGATTAGTATTGTATGGTGATCAGTGATTAGTATTGTATGGTGATCAGTGGTTAGTATTGTATGGTGATCAGTGGTTAGTATTGTATTGTGATCAGTGATTAGTATTGTATGGTGATCAGTGATTAGTATTGTATGGTGATCAGTGATTAGTATTGTATGGTGATCAGTGATTAGTATTGTATGGTGATCAGTGATTAGTATTGTATGTGATCAGTGGTCAGTATTGTATGGGGGATCAGTGGTTAGTATTGTATGGTGATCAGTGGTTAGTATTGTATGGTGGTCAGTGATTAGTATTGTATGGTGATCAGTGATTAGTATTGTATGGTGATCAGTGGTTAGTATTGTATGGTGACTCAGTGGTTAGTATTGTATGGTGATCAGTGATTAGTATTGTATGGTGACTCAGTGGTTAGTATTGTATGGTGATCAGTGGTTAGTATTGTATGGTGATCAGTGGTTAGCATTGTATGGTGATCAGTGGTTAGTATTGTATGGTGATCAGTGGTTAGTATTGTATGGTGATCAGTGGTTAGTATTGTATGGTGATCAGTGGTTAGTATTGTATGGTGATCAGTGGTTAGTATTGTATGGTGATCAGTGGTTAGCATTGTATGGTGATCAGTGGTTAGTATTGTATGGTGATCAGTGATTAGTATTGTATGGTGATCAGTGGTTAGTATTGTATGGTGATCAGTGATTAGTATTGTATGGTGATCAGTGGTTAGTATTGTATGGTGATCAGTGATTAGTATTGTATGGTGATCAGTGGTTAGTATTGTATGGTGATCAGTGATTAGTATTGTATGGTGATCAGTGATTAGTATTGTATGGTGATCAGTGATTAGTATTGTATGGTGATCAGTGGTTAGTATTGTATGGTGATCAGTGGTTAGTATTGTATGGTGATCAGTGGTTAGTATTGTATGGTGATCAGTGATTAGTATTGTATGGTGATCAGTGATTAGTATTGTATGGTGATCAGTGATTAGTATTGTATGGTGATCAGTGATTAATATTGTATGGTGATCAGTGATTAGTATTGTACGGTGATCAGTGGTTAGTACTGTATGGTGATCAGTGATTAGTATTGTATGGTGATCAGTGATTAGTATTGTATGGTGATCAGTGGTTAGTATTGTATGGTGGCTCAGTGGTTAGTATTGTACGGTGGCTAAGTGATTAGTATTGTATGGTGATCAGTGATTAGTATTGTATGGTGATCAGTGGTCAGTATTGTATGGTGATCAGTGATTAGTATTGTATGGTCATCAGTGATTAGTATTGTATGGTGACCAGTGATTAGTATTGTATGGTGATCAGTGATTAGTATTGTATGGTGATCAGTGATTAGTATTGTATGGTGATCAGTGATTAGTATTGTATGGTGATCAGTGATTAGTATTGCATGGTGATCAGTGGTTAGTATTGTATGGTGATCAGTGGTTAGTATTGTATGGTGATCAGTGATTAGTATTGTATGGTGATCAGTGATTAGTATTGTATGGTGATCAGTGATTAGTATTGTATAGTGATCAGTGATTAGTATTGTATGGTGATCAGTGATTAGTATTGTATGGTGATCAGTGATTAGTATTGTATGGTGATCAGTGATTAGTATTGTATGGTGATCAGTAATTAGTATTGTATGGTGATCAGTGATTAGTATTGTATGGTGATCAGTGGTTAGTATTGTATGGTGATCAGTGATTAGTATTGTATGGTGATCAGTGGTTAGTATTGTATGGTGATCAGTGATTAGTATTGTATTGTGATCAGTGATTAGTATTGTATGGTGATCAGTGATTAGTATTGTATGGTGATCAGTGATTAGTATTGTATGGTGATCAGTGGTTAGTATTGTATGGTGATCAGTGATTAGTATTGTATGGTGATCAGTGATTAGTATTGTATGGTGATCAGTGATTAGTATTGTACGGTGATCAGTGATTAGTATTGTATGGTGATCAGTGATTAGTATTGTATGGTGATCAGTGATTAGTATTGTATGGTGATCAGTGATTAGTATTGTATGGTGATCAGTGGTTAGTATTGTATGGTGATCAGTGATTAGTATTGTATGGTGATCAGTAATTAGTATTGTATGGTGATCAGTGATTAGTATTGTATGGTGATCAGTGGTTAGTATTGTATGGTGATCAGTGATTAGTATTGTATGGTGATCAGTGATTAGTATTGCATGTTGATCAGTGGTTAGTATTGTATGGTGATCAGTGGTTAGTATTGTATGGTGATCAGTGGTTAGTACTGTATGGTGATCAGTGATTAGTATTGTATGGTGATCAGTGGTTAGTATTGTATGGTGATCAGTGGTTAGTATTGTATGGTGATCAGTGGTTAGTACTGTATGGTGATCAGTGATTAGTATTGTATGGTGATCAGTGGTTAGTATTGTATGGTGATCAGTGATTAGTATTGTATGGTGATCAGTGATTAGTATTGTATGGTGATCAGTGATTAGTATTGTATGGTGATCAGTGGTTAGTATTGTATGGTGATCAGTGGTTAGTATTGTATGGTGGTCAGTGGTTAGTATTGTATGGTGATCAGTGATTAGTATTGTATGGTGATCAGTGATTAGTATTGTATAGTGATCAGTGATTAGTACTGTATGGTGATCAGTGGTTAGCATTGTATGGTGATCAGTGATTAGTATTGTATGGTGATCAGTGATTAGTATTGTATGGTGATCAGTGGTTAGTATTGTATGGTGATCAGTGGTTAGTATTGTATGATGATCAGTGTTTAGTTTTGTATGGTGATCGGTGGTTAGTATTGTATAGTGATCAGTGATTAGTATTGTATGGTGATCAGTGATTAGTATTGTATGGTGATCAGTGATTAGTATTGTATGGTGATCAGTGATTAGTATTGTATGGTGATCAGTGATTAGTATTGTATGGTGATCAGTGGTTAGTATTGTATGGTTATCAGTGATTAGTATTGTATGGTGATCAGTGATTAGTATTGTATGGTGATCAGTGATTAGTATTGTATGGTGATCAGTAGTTAGTATTGTATGGTGAACAGTGGTTAGTATTGTATGGTGTTCAGTGGTTAGTATTGTATGGTGATCAGTGATTAGTATTGTATGGTGATCAGTGATTAGTATTGTATGGTGATCAGTGATTAGTATTGTATGGTGATCAGTGATTAGTATTGTATGGTGATCAGTGGTTAGTATTGTACGGTGATCAGTGGTTAGTACTGTATGGTGATCAGTGGTTAGTACTGTATGGTGATCAGTGGTTAGTATTGTATGGTGATCAGTGATTAGTATTGTATGGTGATCAGTGGTTAGTATTGTACAGTGATCAGTGATTAGTATTGTATGGTGATCAGTGATTAGTATTGTATGGTGATCAGTGGTTAGTATTGTATGGTGATCAGTGATTAGTATTGTATGGTGATCAGTGATTAGTATTGTATGGTGATCAGTGATTAGTATTGTATGGTGATCAGTGATTAGTATTGTATGGTGATCAGTGATTAGTATTGTATGGTGATCAGTGGTTAGTATTGTATGGTGATCAGTGGTTAGTATTGTATGGTGATCAGTGATTAGTATTATATGGTGATCAGTGGTTAGTATTGTATGGTGATCAGTGGTTAGTATTGTATGGTGATCAGTGATTAGTATTGTATGGTGATCAGTGATTAGTATTGTACGGTGATCAGTGGTTAGTACTGTATGGTGATCAGTGATTAGTATTGTATGGTGATCAGTGATTAGTATTGTATGGTGATCAGTGATTAGTATTGTATGGTGATCAGTGATTAGTATTGTATGGTGATCAGTGGTTAGTATTGTATGGTGATCAGTGGTTAGTATTGTATTGTGATCAGTGATTAGTATTGTATGGTGATCAGTGATTAGTATTGTATGGTGATCAGTGATTAGTATTGTATGGTGATCAGTGATTAGTATTGTATGGTGATCAGTGATTAGTATTGTATGGTGATCAGTGATTAGTATTGTATGGTGATCAGTGATTAGTATTGTATGTGATCAGTGGTCAGTATTGTATGGGGGATCAGTGGTTAGTATTGTATGGTGATCAGTGGTTAGTATTGTATGGTGGTCAGTGATTAGTATTGTATGGTGATCAGTGATTAGTATTGTATGGTGATCAGTGGTTAGTATTGTATGGTGACTCAGTGGTTAGTATTGTATGGTGATCAGTGATTAGTATTGTATGGTGACTCAGTGGTTAGTATTGTATGGTGATCAGTGGTTAGTATTGTATGGTGATCAGTGGTTAGCATTGTATGGTGATCAGTGGTTAGTATTGTATGGTGATCAGTGGTTAGTATTGTATGGTGATCAGTGGTTAGTATTGTATGGTGATCAGTGGTTAGTATTGTATGGTGATCAGTGGTTAGTATTGTATGGTGATCAGTGGTTAGCATTGTATGGTGATCAGTGGTTAGTATTGTATGGTGATCAGTGATTAGTATTGTATGGTGATCAGTGGTTAGTATTGTATGGTGATCAGTGATTAGTATTGTATGGTGATCAGTGGTTAGTATTGTATGGTGATCAGTGATTAGTATTGTATGGTGATCAGTGGTTAGTATTGTATGGTGATCAGTGATTAGTATTGTATGGTGATCAGTGATTAGTATTGTATGGTGATCAGTGATTAGTATTGTATGGTGATCAGTGGTTAGTATTGTATGGTGATCAGTGGTTAGTATTGTATGGTGATCAGTGGTTAGTATTGTATGGTGATCAGTGATTAGTATTGTATGGTGATCAGTGATTAGTATTGTATGGTGATCAGTGATTAGTATTGTATGGTGATCAGTGATTAGTATTGTATGGGGATCAGTGGTCAGTATTGTATGGTGATCAGTGATTAGTATTGTATGGTGATCAGTGGTTAGTATTGTATGGTGATCAGTGATTAGTATTGTATGGTGATCAGTGATTAGTATTGTATGTGATCAGTGATTAGTATTGTATGGTGATCAGTGGTTAGTATTGTATGGTGATCAGTGGTTAGTATTATATGGTGATCAGTGGTTAGTATTGTATGGTGATCAGTGATTAGTATTGTATGGTGATCAGTGATTAGTATTGTATGGTGATCAGTGATTAGTATTGTATGGTGATCAGTGGTTATTATTGTATGGTGATCAGTGATTAGTATTGTATGGTGATCAGTGGTTAGTATTGTATGGTGATCAGTGATTAGTATTGTATGGTGATCAGTGGTTAGTATTGTATGGTGATCTGTGGTTAGTATTGTATGGTGATCAGTGGTTAGTATTGTATGGTGATCAGTGGTTAGTATTGTATGGTGATCAGTGATTAGTATTGTACGGTGATCAGTGGTTAGTACTGTATGGTGATCAGTGATTAGTATTGTATGGTGATCAGTGATTAGTATTGTATGGTGATCAGTGATTAGTATTGTATGGTGATCAGTGATTAGTATTGTACGGTGATCAGTGGTTAGTACTGTATGGTGATCAGTGATTAGTATTGTATGGTGATCAGTGATTAGTATTGTATGGTGATCAGTGATTAGTATTGTATGGTGATCAGTGATTAGTATTGTATGGTGATCAGTGATTAGTATTGTACGGTGATCAGTGGTTAGTACTGTATGGTGATCAGTGATTAGTATTGTATGGTGATCAGTGATTAGTATTGTATGGTGATCAGTGGTTAGTATTGTATGGTGGCTCAGTGGTTAGTATTGTACGGTGGCTAAGTGATTAGTATTGTATGGTGATCAGTGATTAGTATTGTATGGTGATCAGTGGTCAGTATTGTATGGTGATCAGTGATTAGTATTGTATGGTCATCAGTGATTAGTATTGTATGGTGACCAGTGATTAGTATTGTATGGTGATCAGTGATTAGTATTGTATGGTGATCAGTGATTAGTATTGTATGGTGATCAGTGATTAGTATTGTATGGTGATCAGTGATTAGTATTGCATGGTGATCAGTGGTTAGTATTGTATGGTGATCAGTGGTTAGTTTTGTATGGTGATCAGTGATTAGTATTGTATGGTGATCAGTGATTAGTATTGTATGGTGATCAGTGATTAGTATTGTATAGTGATCAGTGATTAGTATTGTATGGTGATCAGTGATTAGTATTGTATGGTGATCAGTGATTAGTATTGTATGGTGATCAGTGATTAGTATTGTATGGTGATCAGTAATTAGTATTGTATGGTGATCAGTGATTAGTATTGTATGGTGATCAGTGGTTAGTATTGTATGTTGATCAGTGATTAGTATTGTATGGTGATCAGTGGTTAGAATTGTATGGTGATCAGTGATTAGTATTGTATTGTGATCAGTGATTAGTATTGTATGGTGATCAGTGATTAGTATTGTATGGTGATCAGTGATTAGTATTGTATGGTGATCAGTGGTTAGTATTGTATGGTGATCAGTGATTAGTATTGTATGGTGATCAGTGATTAGTATTGTATGGTGATCAGTGATTAGTATTGTACGGTGATCAGTGATTAGTATTGTATGGTGATCAGTGATTAGTATTGTATGGTGATCAGTGATTAGTATTGTATGGTGATCAGTGATTAGTATTGTATGGTGATCAGTGGTTAGTATTGTATGGTGATCAGTGATTAGTATTGTATGGTGATCAGTAATTAGTATTGTATGGTGATCAGTGATTAGTATTGTATGGTGATCAGTGGTTAGTATTGTATGGTGATCAGTGATTAGTATTGTATGGTGATCAGTGATTAGTATTGCATGGTGATCAGTGGTTAGTATTGTATGGTGATCAGTGGTTAGTATTGTATGGTGATCAGTGGTTAGTACTGTATGGTGATCAGTGATTAGTATTGTATGGTGATCAGTGGTTAGTATTGTATGGTGATCAGTGGTTAGTATTGTATGGTGATCAGTGGTTAGTACTGTATGGTGATCAGTGATTAGTATTGTATGGTGATCAGTGGTTAGTATTGTATGGTGATCAGTGATTAGTATTGTATGGTGATCAGTGATTAGTATTGTATGGTGATCAGTGATTAGTATTGTATGGTGATCAGTGGTTAGTATTGTATGGTGATCAGTGGTTAGTATTGTATGGTGGTCAGTGGTTAGTATTGTATGGTGATCAGTGATTAGTATTGTATGGTGATCAGTGATTAGTATTGTATAGTGATCAGTGATTAGTACTGTATGGTGATCAGTGGTTAGCATTGTATGGTGATCAGTGATTAGTATTGTATGGTGATCAGTGATTAGTATTGTATGGTGATCAGTGGTTAGTATTGTATGGTGATCAGTGGTTAGTATTGTATGATGATCAGTGTTTAGTATTGTATGGTGATCGGTGGTTAGTATTGTATAGTGATCAGTGATTAGTATTGTATGGTGATCAGTGATTAGTATTGTATGGTGATCAGTGATTAGTATTGTATGGTGATCAGTGATTAGTATTGTATGGTGATCAGTGATTAGTATTGTATGGTGATCAGTGGTTAGTATTGTATGGTTATCAGTGATTAGTATTGTATGGTGATCAGTGATTAGTATTGTATGGTGATCAGTGATTAGTATTGTATGGTGATCAGTAGTTAGTATTGTATGGTGAACAGTGGTTAGTATTGTATGGTGTTCAGTGGTTAGTATTGTATGGTGATCAGTGATTAGTATTGTATGGTGATCAGTGATTAGTATTGTATGGTGATCAGTGATTAGTATTGTATGGTGATCAGTGATTAGTATTGTATGGTGATCAGTGGTTAGTATTGTATGGTGATCAGTGATTAGTATTGTATGGTGATCAGTGGTTAGTATTGTATAGTGATCAGTGATTAGTATTGTATGGTGATCAGTGGTTAGTATTGTATGGTGTTCAGTGGTTAGTATTGTATGGTGATCAGTGATTAGTATTGTATGGTGATCAGTGATTAGTATTGTATGGTGATCAGTGGTTAGTATTGTACGGTGGCTCAGTGGTTATTATTGTATGGTGATCAGTGATTAGTATTGTATGGTGATCAGTGGTTAGTATTGTATGGTGATTAGTATTGTATGGTGATCAGTGATTAGTATTGTATGGTGATTCTTGATTAGTATTGTATGATGATCAGTGATTAGTATTGTATGGTGATCAGTGGTTAGTATTGTATGGTGATCAGTGATTAGTATTGTATGGTGATCAGTGATTAGTATTGTATGGTGATCAGTGATTAGTATTGTACGGTGATCAGTGATTAGTATTGTATGGTGATCAGTGATTAGTATTGTATGGTGATCAGTGATTAGTATTGTATGGTGATCAGTGATTAGTATTGTATGGTGATCAGTGGTTAGTATTGTATGGTGATCAGTGATTAGTATTGTATGGTGATCAGTAATTAGTATTTTATGGTGATCAGTGATTAGTATTGTATGGTGATCAGTGGTTAGTATTGTATGGTGATCAGTGATTAGTATTGTATGGTGATCAGTGATTAGTATTGCATGGTGATCAGTGGTTAGTATTGTATGGTGATCAGTGGTTAGTATTGTATGGTGATCAGTGGTTAGTACTGTATGGTGATCAGTGATTAGTATTGTATGGTGATCAGTGGTTAGTATTGTATGGTGATCAGTGGTTAGTATTGTATGGTGATCAGTGGTTAGTACTGTATGGTGATCAGTGATTAGTATTGTATGGTGATCAGTGGTTAGTATTGTATGGTGATCAGTGGTTAGTACTGTATGGTGATCAGTGATTAGTATTGTATGGTGATCAGTGGTTAGTATTGTATGGTGATCAGTGGTTAGTATTGTATGGTGATCAGTGGTTAGTACTGTATGGTGATCAGTGATTAGTATTGTATGGTGATCAGTGGTTAGTATTGTATGGTGATCAGTGATTAGTATTGTATGGTGATCAGTGATTAGTATTGTATGGTGATCAGTGATTAGTATTGTATGGTGATCAGTGGTTAGTATTGTATGGTGATCAGTGGTTAGTATTGTATGGTGGTCAGTGGTTAGTATTGTATGGTGATCAGTGATTAGTATTGTATGGTGATCAGTGATTAGTATTGTATAGTGATCAGTGATTAGTACTGTATGGTGATCAGTGGTTAGCATTGTATGGTGATCAGTGATTAGTATTGTATGGTGATCAGTGATTAGTATTGTATGGTGATCAGTGGTTAGTATTGTATGGTGATCAGTGGTTAGTATTGTATGGTGATCAGTGTTTAGTATTGTATGGTGATCGGTGGTTAGTATTGTATAGTGATCAGTGATTAGTATTGTATGGTGATCAGTGATTAGTATTGTATGGTGATCAGTAGTTAGTATTGTATGGTGATCAGTGATTAGTATTGTATGGTGATCAGTGGTTAGTATTGTATGGTGATCAGTGGTTAGTATTGTATGGTTATCAGTGATTAGTATTGTATGGTGATCAGTGATTAGTATTGTATGGTGATCAGTGATTAGTATTGTATGGTGATCAGTAGTTAGTATTGTATGGTGATCAGTGGTTAGTATTGTATGGTGTTCAGTGGTTAGTATTGTATGGTGATCAGTGATTAGTATTGTATGGTGATCAGTGATTAGTATTGTATGGTGATCAGTGATTAGTATTGTATGGTGATCAGTGATTAGTATTGTATGGTGATCAGTGGTTAGTATTGTATGGTGATCAGTGATTAGTATTGTATGGTGATCAGTGGTTAGTATTGTATAGTGATCAGTGATTAGTATTGTATGGTGATCAGTGGTTAGTATTGTATGGTGTTCAGTGGTTAGTATTGTATGGTGATCAGTGATTAGTATTGTATGGTGATCAGTGATTAGTATTGTATGGTGATCAGTGGTTAGTATTGTACGGTGGCTCAGTGGTTATTATTGTATGGTGATCAGTGATTAGTATTGTATGGTGATCAGTGGTTAGTATTGTATGGTGATTAGTATTGTATGGTGATCAGTGATTAGTATTGTATGGTGATCAGTGGTTAGTATTGTATGGTGATCAGTGGTTAGTATTGTATGGTGATCAGTGATTAGTACTGTACGGTGGCTCAGTGGTTAGTATTGTATGGTGATCAGTGATTAGTATTGTATGGTGATCAGTGATTAGTATTGTATGGTGATCAGTGGTTAGTATTGTATGGTGATCAGTGATTAGTATTGTATGGTGATCAGTGGTTAGTATTGTATGGTGGCTCAGTGGTTAGTATTGTACGGTGGCTCAGTGATTAGTATTGTATGGTGATCAGTGATTAGTATTGTATGGTGATCAGTGGTTAGTATTGTATGGTGATCAGTGATTAGTATTGTATGGTGATCAATGATTAGTATTGTATGGTGATCAGTGATTAGTATTGTATGGTGACCAGTGATTAGTATTGTATGGTGATCAGTGATTAGTATTGTATGGTGATCAGTGATTAGTATTGTATGGTGATCAGTGATTAGTATTGTATGGTGATCAGTGATTAGTATTGCATGGTGATCAGTGGTTAGTATTGTATGGTGATCAGTGGTTAGTATTGTATGGTGATCATTGATTAGTATTGTATGGTGATCAGTGATTAGTATTGTATGGTGATCAGTGATTAGTATTGTATAGTGATCAGTGATTAGTATTGTATGGTGATCAGTGATTAGTATTGTATGGTGATCAGTGATTAGTATTGTATGGTGATCAGTGATTAGTATTGTATGGTGATCAGTAATTAGTATTGTATGGTGATCAGTGATTAGTATTGTATGGTGATCAGTGGTTAGTATTGTATGGTGATCAGTGATTAGTATTGTATGGTGATCAGTGGTTAGTATTGTATGGTGATCAGTGATTAGTATTGTATGGTGATCAGTGATTAGTATTGTATGGTGCTCAGTGATTAGTATTGTATGGTGATCAGTGATTAGTATTGTATGGTGATCAGTGGTTAGTATTGTATGGTGATCAGTGATTAGTATTGTATGGTGATCAGTGATTAGTATTGTATGGTGATCAGTGATTAGTATTGTACGGTGATCAGTGATTAGTATTGTATGGTGATCAGTGATTAGTATTGTATGGTGATCAGTGATTAGTATTGTATGGTGATCAGTGATTAGTATTGTATGGTGATCAGTGGTTAGTATTGTATGGTGATCAGTGATTAGTATTGTATGGTGATCAGTGATTAGTATTGTATGGTGATCAGTGATTAGTATTGTATGGTGATCAGTGGTCAGTATTGTACGGTGATCAGTGGTTAGTACTGTATGGTGATCAGTGGTTAGTACTGTATGGTGATCAGTGGTTAGTATTGTATAGTGATCAGTGATTAGTATTGTATGGTGATCAGTGGTTAGTATTGTACAGTGATCAGTGATTAGTATTGTATGGTGATCAGTGATTAGTATTGTACGGTGATCAGTGGTTAGTATTGTATGGTGATCAGTGATTAGTATTGTATGGTGATCAGTGATTAGTATTGTATGGTGATCAGTGATTAGTATTGTATGGTGATCAGTGATTAGTATTGTATGGTAATCAGTGATTAGTATTGTATGGTGATCAGTGGTTAGTATTGTATGGTGATCAGTGGTTAGTATTGTATGGTGATCAGTGATTAGTATTATATGGTGATCAGTGGTTAGTATTGTATGGTGATCAGTGGTTAGTATTGTATGGTGATCAGTGATTAGTATTGTATGGTGATCAGTGATTAGTATTGTATGGTGATCAGTGATTAGTATTGTATGGTGATCAGTGATTAGTATTGTATGGTGATCAGTGATTAGTATTGTATGATGATCAGTGGTTAGTAATGTATGGTGATCAGTGATTAGTATTGTATGGTGATCAGTGATTAGTATTGTATGGTGATCAGTGATTAGTATTGTATGGTGATCAGTGGTTAGTATTGTATGGTGATCAGTGATTAGTATTGTATGGTGATCAGTGATTAGTATTGCATGGTGATCAGTGGTTAGTATTGTATGGTGATCAGTGGTTAGTATTGTATGGTGATCAGTGGTTAGTACTGTATGGTGATCAGTGATTAGTATTGTATGGTGATCAGTGGTTAGTATTGTATGGTGATCAGTGGTTAGTATTGTATGGTGATCAGTGGTTAGTACTGTATGGTGATCAGTGATTAGTACTGTATGGTGATCAGTGGTTAGTATTGTATGGTGATCAGTGATTAGTATTGTATGGTGATCAGTGGTTAGTATTGTATGGTGATCAGTGATTAGTACTGTATGGTGATCAGTGATTAGTATTGTATGGTGATCAGTGGTTAGTATTGTATGGTGATCAGTGGTTAGTATTGTATGGTGGTCAGTGGTTAGTATTGTATGGTGATCAGTGATTAGTATTGTATGGTGATCAGTAATTAGTATTGTATGGTGATCAGTGATTAGTATTGTATGGTGATCAGTGGTTAGTATTGTATGGTGATCAGTGATTAGTATTGTATGGTGATCAGTGGTTAGTATTGTATGGTGATCAGTGATTAGTATTGTATGGTGATCAGTGATTAGTATTGTATGGTGATCAGTGATTAGTATTGTATGGTGATCAGTGATTAGTATTGTATGGTGATCAGTGGTTAGTATTGTATGGTGATCAGTGATTAGTATTGTATGGTGATCAGTGATTAGTATTGTATGGTGATCAGTGATTAGTATTGTACGGTGATCAGTGATTAGTATTGTATGGTGATCAGTGATTAGTATTGTATGGTGATCAGTGATTAGTATTGTATGGTGATCAGTGATTAGTATTGTATGGTGATCAGTGGTTAGTATTGTATGGTGATCAGTGATTAGTATTGTATGGTGATCAGTAATTAGTATTGTATGGTGATCAGTGATTAGTATTGTATGGTGATCAGTGGTTAGTATTGTATGGTGATCAGTGATTAGTATTGTATGGTGATCAGTGATTAGTATTGCATGTTGATCAGTGGTTAGTATTGTATGGTGATCAGTGGTTAGTATTGTATGGTGATCAGTGGTTAGTACTGTATGGTGATCAGTGATTAGTATTGTATGGTGATCAGTGGTTAGTATTGTATGGTGATCAGTGGTTAGTATTGTATGGTGATCAGTGGTTAGTACTGTATGGTGATCAGTGATTAGTATTGTATGGTGATCAGTGGTTAGTATTGTATGGTGATCAGTGATTAGTATTGTATGGTGATCAGTGATTAGTATTGTATGGTGATCAGTGATTAGTATTGTATGGTGATCAGTGGTTAGTATTGTATGGTGATCAGTGGTTAGTATTGTATGGTGGTCAGTGGTTAGTATTGTATGGTGATCAGTGATTAGTATTGTATGGTGATCAGTGATTAGTATTGTATAGTGATCAGTGATTAGTACTGTATGGTGATCAGTGGTTAGCATTGTATGGTGATCAGTGATTAGTATTGTATGGTGATCAGTGATTAGTATTGTATGGTGATCAGTGGTTAGTATTGTATGGTGATCAGTGATTAGTATTGTATGGTGATCAGTGGTTAGTATTGTACGGTGGCTCAGTGGTTATTATTGTATGGTGATCAGTGATTAGTATTGTATGGTGATCAGTGGTTAGTATTGTATGGTGATTAGTATTGTATGGTGATCAGTGATTAGTATTGTATGGTGATTCTTGATTAGTATTGTATGATGATCAGTGATTAGTATTGTATGGTGATCAGTGGTTAGTATTGTATGGTGATCAGTGATTAGTATTGTATGGTGATCAGTGATTAGTATTGTATGGTGATCAGTGATTAGTATTGTACGGTGATCAGTGATTAGTATTGTATGGTGATCAGTGATTAGTATTGTATGGTGATCAGTGATTAGTATTGTATGGTGATCAGTGATTAGTATTGTATGGTGATCAGTGGTTAGTATTGTATGGTGATCAGTGATTAGTATTGTATGGTGATCAGTAATTAGTATTGTATGGTGATCAGTGATTAGTATTGTATGGTGATCAGTGGTTAGTATTGTATGGTGATCAGTGATTAGTATTGTATGGTGATCAGTGATTAGTATTGCATGGTGATCAGTGGTTAGTATTGTATGGTGATCAGTGGTTAGTATTGTATGGTGATCAGTGGTTAGTACTGTATGGTGATCAGTGATTAGTATTGTATGGTGATCAGTGGTTAGTATTGTATGGTGATCAGTGGTTAGTATTGTATGGTGATCAGTGGTTAGTACTGTATGGTGATCAGTGATTAGTATTGTATGGTGATCAGTGGTTAGTATTGTATGGTGATCAGTGATTAGTATTGTATGGTGATCAGTGATTAGTATTGTATGGTGATCAGTGATTAGTATTGTATGGTGATCAGTGGTTAGTATTGTATGGTGATCAGTGGTTAGTATTGTATGGTGGTCAGTGGTTAGTATTGTATGGTGATCAGTGATTAGTATTGTATGGTGATCAGTGATTAGTATTGTATAGTGATCAGTGATTAGTACTGTATGGTGATCAGTGGTTAGCATTGTATGGTGATCAGTGATTAGTATTGTATGGTGATCAGTGATTAGTATTGTATGGTGATCAGTGGTTAGTATTGTATGGTGATCAGTGGTTAGTATTGTATGGTGATCAGTGTTTAGTATTGTATGGTGATCGGTGGTTAGTATTGTATAGTGATCAGTGATTAGTATTGTATGGTGATCAGTGATTAGTATTGTATGGTGATCAGTGATTAGTATTGTATGGTGATCAGTGATTAGTATTGTATGGTGATCAGTGATTAGTATTGTATGGTGATCAGTGGTTAGTATTGTATGGTTATCAGTGATTAGTATTGTATGGTGATCAGTGATTAGTATTGTATGGTGATCAGTGATTAGTATTGTATGGTGATCAGTAGTTAGTATTGTATGGTGATCAGTGGTTAGTATTGTATGGTGTTCAGTGGTTAGTATTGTATGGTGATCAGTGATTAGTATTGTATGGTGATCAGTGATTAGTATTGTATGGTGATCAGTGGTTAGTATTGTATGGTGATCAGTGATTAGTATTGTATGGTGATCAGTGATTAGTATTGTATGGTGATCAGTGATTAGTATTGTATGGTGATCAGTGATTAGTATTGTATGGTGATCAGTGGTTAGTATTGTATGGTGATCAGTGATTAGTATTGTATGGTGATCAGTGATTAGTATTGTATGGTGATCAGTGATTAGTATTGTATGGTGATCAGTGATTAGTATTGTATGGTGATCAGTGGTTAGTATTGTATGGTGATCAGTGATTAGTATTGTATGGTGATCAGTGGTTAGTATTGTATAGTGATCAGTGATTAGTATTGTATGGTGATCAGTGGTTAGTATTGTATGGTGTTCAGTGGTTAGTATTGTATGGTGATCAGTGATTAGTATTGTATGGTGATCAGTGATTAGTATTGTATGGTGATCAGTGGTTAGTATTGTACGGTGGCTCAGTGGTTATTATTGTATGGTGATCAGTGATTAGTATTGTATGGTGATCAGTGGTTAGTATTGTATGGTGATTAGTATTGTATGGTGATCAGTGATTAGTATTGTATGGTGATCAGTGGTTAGTATTGTATGGTGATCAGTGGTTAGTATTGTATGGTGATCAGTGATTAGTACTGTACGGTGGCTCAGTGGTTAGTATTGTATGGTGATCAGTGGTTAGTATTGTATGGTGATCAGTGATTAGTATTGTATGGTGATCAGTGGTTAGTATTGTATGGTGATCAGTGATTAGTATTGTATGGTGATCAGTGGTTAGTATTGTATGGTGGCTCAGTGGTTAGTATTGTACGGTGGCTCAGTGATTAGTATTGTATGGTGATCAGTGATTAGTATTGTATGGTGATCAGTGGTTAGTATTGTATGGTGATCAGTGATTAGTATTGTATGGTGATCAATGATTAGTATTGTATGGTGATCAGTGATTAGTATTGTATGGTGACCAGTGATTAGTATTGTATGGTGATCAGTGATTAGTATTTTATGGTGATCAGTGATTAGTATTGTATGGTGATCAGTGATTAGTATTGTATGGTGATCAGTGATTAGTATTGCATGGTGATCAGTGGTTAGTATTGTATGGTGATCAGTGGTTAGTATTGTATGGTGATCAGTGATTAGTATTGTATGGTGATCAGTGATTAGTATTGTATGGTGATCAGTGATTAGTATTGTATAGTGATCAGTGATTAGTATTGTATGGTGATCAGTGATTAGTATTGTATGGTGATCAGTGATTAGTATTGTATGGTGATCAGTGATTAGTATTGTATGGTGATCAGTAATTAGTATTGTATGGTGATCAGTGATTAGTATTGTATGGTGATCAGTGGTTAGTATTGTATGGTGATCAGTGATTAGTATTGTATGGTGATCAGTGGTTAGTATTGTATGGTGATCAGTGATTAGTATTGTATGGTGATCAGTGATTAGTATTGTATGGTGCTCAGTGATTAGTATTGTATGGTGATCAGTGATTAGTATTGTATGGTGATCAGTGGTTAGTATTGTATGGTGATCAGTGATTAGTATTGTATGGTGATCAGTGATTAGTATTGTATGGTGATCAGTGATTAGTATTGTACGGTGATCAGTGATTAGTATTGTATGGTGATCAGTGATTAGTATTGTATGGTGATCAGTGATTAGTATTGTATGGTGATCAGTGATTAGTATTGTATGGTGATCAGTGGTTAGTTTTGTATGGTGATCAGTGATTAGTATTGTATGGTGA
The DNA here is from genome assembly GCF_029499605.1 of Hyla sarda. Taxonomy (NCBI): domain Eukaryota; kingdom Metazoa; phylum Chordata; class Amphibia; order Anura; family Hylidae; genus Hyla; species Hyla sarda. Next base: position 150,448 of record NW_026610472.1, on the reverse strand, counting down.
TCAGTGATTAGTATTGTATGGTGATCAGTGATTAGTATTGTATGGTGATCAGTGGTCAGTATTGTACGGTGATCAGTGGTTAGTACTGTATGGTGATCAGTGGTTAGTACTGTATGGTGATCAGTGGTTAGTATTGTATAGTGATCAGTGATTAGTATTGTATGGTGATCAGTGGTTAGTATTGTACAGTGATCAGTGATTAGTATTGTATGGTGATCAGTGATTAGTATTGTATGGTGATCAGTGGTTAGTATTGTATGGTGATCAGTGATTAGTATTGTATGGTGATCAGTGATTAGTATTGTATGGTGATCAGTGATTAGTATTGTATGGTGATCAGTGATTAGTATTGTATGGTGATCAGTGATTAGTATTGTATGGTGATCAGTGGTTAGTATTGTATGGTGATCAGTGGTTAGTATTGTATGGTGATCAGTGATTAGTATTATATGGTGATCAGTGGTTAGTATTGTATGGTGATCAGTGGTTAGTATTGTATGGTGATCAGTGATTAGTATTGTATGGTGATCAGTGATTAGTATTGTATGGTGATCAGTGATTAGTATTGTATGGTGATCAGTGATTAGTATTGTATGGTGATCAGTGATTAGTATTGTATGATGATCAGTGGTTAGTAATGTATGGTGATCAGTGATTAGTATTGTATGGTGATCAGTGATTAGTATTGTATGGTGATCAGTGATTAGTATTGTATGGTGATCAGTGGTTAGTATTGTATGGTGATCAGTGATTAGTATTGTATGGTGATCAGTGATTAGTATTGCATGGTGATCAGTGGTTAGTATTGTATGGTGATCAGTGGTTAGTATTGTATGGTGATCAGTGGTTAGTACTGTATGGTGATCAGTGATTAGTATTGTATGGTGATCAGTGGTTAGTATTGTATGGTGATCAGTGGTTAGTATTGTATGGTGATCAGTGGTTAGTACTGTATGGTGATCAGTGATTAGTACTGTATGGTGATCAGTGGTTAGTATTGTATGGTGATCAGTGATTAGTATTGTATGGTGATCAGTGGTTAGTATTGTATGGTGATCAGTGATTAGTACTGTATGGTGATCAGTGATTAGTATTGTATGGTGATCAGTGGTTAGTATTGTATGGTGATCAGTGGTTAGTATTGTATGGTGGTCAGTGGTTAGTATTGTATGGTGATCAGTGATTAGTATTGTATGGTGATCAGTAATTAGTATTGTATGGTGATCAGTGATTAGTATTGTATGGTGATCAGTGGTTAGTATTGTATGGTGATCAGTGATTAGTATTGTATGGTGATCAGTGGTTAGTATTGTATGGTGATCAGTGATTAGTATTGTATTGTGATCAGTGATTAGTATTGTATGGTGATCAGTGATTAGTATTGTATGGTGATCAGTGATTAGTATTGTATGGTGATCAGTGGTTAGTATTGTATGGTGATCAGTGATTAGTATTGTATGGTGATCAGTGATTAGTATTGTATGGTGATCAGTGATTAGTATTGTACGGTGATCAGTGATTAGTATTGTATGGTGATCAGTGATTAGTATTGTATGGTGATCAGTGATTAGTATTGTATGGTGATCAGTGATTAGTATTGTATGGTGATCAGTGGTTAGTATTGTATGGTGATCAGTGGTTAGTATTGTATGGTGGTCAGTGGTTAGTATTGTATGGTGATCAGTGATTAGTATTGTATGGTGATCAGTGATTAGTATTGTATAGTGATCAGTGATTAGTACTGTATGGTGATCAGTGGTTAGCATTGTATGGTGATCAGTGATTAGTATTGTATGGTGATCAGTGATTAGTATTGTATGGTGATCAGTGGTTAGTATTGTATGGTGATCAGTGGTTAGTATTGTATGATGATCAGTGTTTAGTATTGTATGGTGATCGGTGGTTAGTATTGTATAGTGATCAGTGATTAGTATTGTATGGTGATCAGTGATTAGTATTGTATGGTGATCAGTGATTAGTATTGTATGGTGATCAGTGATTAGTATTGTATGGTGATCAGTGATTAGTATTGTATGGTGATCAGTGGTTAGTATTGTATGGTTATCAGTGATTAGTATTGTATGGTGATCAGTGATTAGTATTGTATGGTGATCAGTGATTAGTATTGTATGGTGATCAGTAGTTAGTATTGTATGGTGAACAGTGGTTAGTATTGTATGGTGTTCAGTGGTTAGTATTGTATGGTGATCAGTGATTAGTATTGTATGGTGATCAGTGATTAGTATTGTATGGTGATCAGTGATTAGTATTGTATGGTGATCAGTGATTAGTATTGTATGGTGATCAGTGGTTAGTATTGTACGGTGATCAGTGGTTAGTACTGTATGGTGATCAGTGGTTAGTACTGTATGGTGATCAGTGGTTAGTATTGTATGGTGATCAGTGATTAGTATTGTATGGTGATCAGTGGTTAGTATTGTACAGTGATCAGTGATTAGTATTGTATGGTGATCAGTGATTAGTATTGTATGGTGATCAGTGGTTAGTATTGTATGGTGATCAGTGATTAGTATTGTACGGTGATCAGTGATTAGTATTGTATGGTGATCAGTGATTAGTATTGTATGGTGATCAGTGATTAGTATTGTATGGTGATCAGTGATTAGTATTGTATGGTGATCAGTGGTTAGTATTGTATGGTGATCAGTGGTTAGTATTGTATGGTGATCAGTGATTAGTATTATATGGTGATCAGTGGTTAGTATTGTATGGTGATCAGTGGTTAGTATTGTATGGTGATCAGTGATTAGTATTGTATGGTGATCAGTGATTAGTATTGTACGGTGATCAGTGGTTAGTACTGTATGGTGATCAGTGATTAGTATTGTATGGTGATCAGTGATTAGTATTGTATGGTGATCAGTGATTAGTATCGTATGGTGATCAGTGATTAGTATTGTATGGTGATCAGTGGTTAGTATTGTATGGTGATCAGTGGTTAGTATTGTATTGTGATCAGTGATTAGTATTGTATGGTGATCAGTGATTAGTATTGTATGGTGATCAGTGATTAGTATTGTATGGTGATCAGTGATTAGTATTGTATGGTGATCAGTGATTAGTATTGTATGGTGATCAGTGATTAGTATTGTATGGTGATCAGTGATTAGTATTGTATGTGATCAGTGGTCAGTATTGTATGGGGGATCAGTGGTTAGTATTGTATGGTGATCAGTGGTTAGTATTGTATGGTGGTCAGTGATTAGTATTGTATGGTGATCAGTGATTAGTATTGTATGGTGATCAGTGGTTAGTATTGTATGGTGACTCAGTGGTTAGTATTGTATGGTGATCAGTGATTAGTATTGTATGGTGACTCAGTGGTTAGTATTGTATGGTGATCAGTGGTTAGTATTGTATGGTGATCAGTGGTTAGCATTGTATGGTGATCAGTGGTTAGTATTGTATGGTGATCAGTGGTTAGTATTGTATGGTGATCAGTGGTTAGTATTGTATGGTGATCAGTGGTTAGTATTGTATGGTGATCAGTGGTTAGTATTGTATGGTGATCAGTGGTTAGCATTGTATGGTGATCAGTGGTTAGTATTGTATGGTGATCAGTGATTAGTATTGTATGGTGATCAGTGGTTAGTATTGTATGGTGATCAGTGATTAGTATTGTATGGTGATCAGTGGTTAGTATTGTATGGTGATCAGTGATTAGTATTGTATGGTGATCAGTGGTTAGTATTGTATGGTGATCAGTGATTAGTATTGTATGGTGATCAGTGATTAGTATTGTATGGTGATCAGTGATTAGTATTGTATGGTGATCAGTGGTTAGTATTGTATGGTGATCAGTGGTTAGTATTGTATGGTGATCAGTGGTTAGTATTGTATGGTGATCAGTGATTAGTATTGTATGGTGATCAGTGATTAGTATTGTATGGTGATCAGTGATTAGTATTGTATGGTGATCAGTGATTAGTATTGTATGGGGATCAGTGGTCAGTATTGTATGGTGATCAGTGATTAGTATTGTATGGTGATCAGTGGTTAGTATTGTATGGTGATCAGTGATTAGTATTGTATGGTGATCAGTGATTAGTATTGTATGTGATCAGTGATTAGTATTGTATGGTGATCAGTGGTTAGTATTGTATGGTGATCAGTGGTTAGTATTATATGGTGATCAGTGGTTAGTATTGTATGGTGATCAGTGATTAGTATTGTATGGTGATCAGTGATTAGTATTGTATGGTGATCAGTGATTAGTATTGTATGGTGATCAGTGGTTATTATTGTATGGTGATCAGTGATTAGTATTGTATGGTGATCAGTGGTTAGTATTGTATGGTGATCAGTGATTAGTATTGTATGGTGATCAGTGGTTAGTATTGTATGGTGATCTGTGGTTAGTATTGTATGGTGATCAGTGGTTAGTATTGTATGGTGATCAGTGGTTAGTATTGTATGGTGATCAGTGATTAGTATTGTACGGTGATCAGTGGTTAGTACTGTATGGTGATCAGTGATTAGTATTGTATGGTGATCAGTGATTAGTATTGTATGGTGATCAGTGATTAGTATTGTATGGTGATCAGTGATTAGTATTGTACGGTGATCAGTGGTTAGTACTGTATGGTGATCAGTGATTAGTATTGTATGGTGATCAGTGATTAGTATTGTATGGTGATCAGTGATTAGTATTGTATGGTGATCAGTGATTAGTATTGTATGGTGATCAGTGATTAGTATTGTACGGTGATCAGTGGTTAGTACTGTATGGTGATCAGTGATTAGTATTGTATGGTGATCAGTGATTAGTATTGTATGGTGATCAGTGGTTAGTATTGTATGGTGGCTCAGTGGTTAGTATTGTACGGTGGCTAAGTGATTAGTATTGTATGGTGATCAGTGATAAGTATTGTATGGTGATCAGTGGTCAGTATTGTATGGTGATCAGTGATTAGTATTGTATGGTCATCAGTGATTAGTATTGTATGGTGACCAGTGATTAGTATTGTATGGTGATCAGTGATTAGTATTGTATGGTGATCAGTGATTAGTATTGTATGGTGATCAGTGATTAGTATTGTATGGTGATCAGTGATTAGTATTGCATGGTGATCAGTGGTTAGTATTGTATGGTGATCAGTGGTTAGTATTGTATGGTGATCAGTGATTAGTATTGTATGGTGATCAGTGATTAGTATTGTATGGTGATCAGTGATTAGTATTGTATAGTGATCAGTGATTAGTATTGTATGGTGATCAGTGATTAGTATTGTATGGTGATCAGTGATTAGTATTGTATGGTGATCAGTGATTAGTATTGTATGGTGATCAGTAATTAGTATTGTATGGTGATCAGTGATTAGTATTGTATGGTGATCAGTGGTTAGTATTGTATGTTGATCAGTGATTAGTATTGTATGGTGATCAGTGGTTAGAATTGTATGGTGATCAGTGATTAGTATTGTATTGTGATCAGTGATTAGTATTGTATGGTGATCAGTGATTAGTATTGTATGGTGATCAGTGATTAGTATTGTATGGTGATCAGTGGTTAGTATTGTATGGTGATCAGTGATTAGTATTGTATGGTGATCAGTGATTAGTATTGTATGGTGATCAGTGATTAGTATTGTACGGTGATCAGTGATTAGTATTGTATGGTGATCAGTGATTAGTATTGTATGGTGATCAGTGATTAGTATTGTATGGTGATCAGTGATTAGTATTGTATGGTGATCAGTGGTTAGTATTGTATGGTGATCAGTGATTAGTATTGTATGGTGATCAGTAATTAGTATTGTATGGTGATCAGTGATTAGTATTGTATGGTGATCAGTGGTTAGTATTGTATGGTGATCAGTGATTAGTATTGTATGGTGATCAGTGATTAGTATTGCATGGTGATCAGTGGTTAGTATTGTATGGTGATCAGTGGTTAGTATTGTATGGTGATCAGTGGTTAGTACTGTATGGTGATCAGTGATTAGTATTGTATGGTGATCAGTGGTTAGTATTGTATGGTGATCAGTGGTTAGTATTGTATGGTGATCAGTGGTTAGTATTGTATGGTGATCAGTGATTAGTATTGTATGGTGATCAGTGATTAGTATTGTATGGTGATCAGTGATTAGTATTGTATGGTGATCAGTGGTTAGTATTGTATGGTGATCAGTGGTTAGTATTGTATGGTGGTCAGTGGTTAGTATTGTATGGTGATCAGTGATTAGTATTGTATGGTGATCAGTGATTAGTATTGTATAGTGATCAGTGATTAGTACTGTATGGTGATCAGTGGTTAGCATTGTATGGTGATCAGTGATTAGTATTGTATGGTGATCAGTGATTAGTATTGTATGGTGATCAGTGGTTAGTATTGTATGGTGATCAGTGGTTAGTATTGTATGATGATCAGTGTTTAGTATTGTATGGTGATCGGTGGTTAGTATTGTATAGTGATCAGTGATTAGTATTGTATGGTGATCAGTGATTAGTATTGTATGGTGATCAGTGATTAGTATTGTATGGTGATCAGTGATTAGTATTGTATGGTGATCAGTGATTAGTATTGTATGGTGATCAGTGGTTAGTATTGTATGGTTATCAGTGATTAGTATTGTATGGTGATCAGTGATTAGTATTGTATGGTGATCAGTGATTAGTATTGTATGGTGATCAGTAGTTAGTATTGTATGGTGAACAGTGGTTAGTATTGTATGGTGTTCAGTGGTTAGTATTGTATGGTGATCAGTGATTAGTATTGTATGGTGATCAGTGATTAGTATTGTATGGTGATCAGTGATTAGTATTGTATGGTGATCAGTGATTAGTATTGTATGGTGATCAGTGGTTAGTATTGTATGGTGATCAGTGATTAGTATTGTATGGTGATCAGTGGTTAGTATTGTATAGTGATCAGTGATTAGTATTGTATGGTGATCAGTGGTTAGTATTGTATGGTGTTCAGTGGTTAGTATTGTATGGTGATCAGTGATTAGTATTGTATGGTGATCAGTGATTAGTATTGTATGGTGATCAGTGGTTAGTATTGTACGGTGGCTCAGTGGTTATTATTGTATGGTGATCAGTGATTAGTATTGTATGGTGATCAGTGGTTAGTATTGTATGGTGATTAGTATTGTATGGTGATCAGTGATTAGTATTGTATGGTGATTCTTGATTAGTATTGTATGATGATCAGTGATTAGTATTGTATGGTGATCAGTGGTTAGTATTGTATGGTGATCAGTGATTAGTATTGTATGGTGATCAGTGATTAGTATTGTATGGTGATCAGTGATTAGTATTGTACGGTGATCAGTGATTAGTATTGTATGGTGATCAGTGATTAGTATTGTATGGTGATCAGTGATTAGTATTGTATGGTGATCAGTGATTAGTATTGTATGGTGATCAGTGGTTAGTATTGTATGGTGATCAGTGATTAGTATTGTATGGTGATCAGTAATTAGTATTGTATGGTGATCAGTGATTAGTATTGTATGGTGATCAGTGGTTAGTATTGTATGGTGATCAGTGATTAGTATTGTATGGTGATCAGTGATTAGTATTGCATGGTGATCAGTGGTTAGTATTGTATGGTGATCAGTGGTTAGTATTGTATGGTGATCAGTGGTTAGTACTGTATGGTGATCAGTGATTAGTATTGTATGGTGATCAGTGGTTAGTATTGTATGGTGATCAGTGGTTAGTATTGTATGGTGATCAGTGGTTAGTACTGTATGGTGATCAGTGATTAGTATTGTATGGTGATCAGTGGTTAGTATTGTATGGTGATCAGTGATTAGTATTGTATGGTGATCAGTGATTAGTATTGTATGGTGATCAGTGATTAGTATTGTATGGTGATCAGTGGTTAGTATTGTATGGTGATCAGTGGTTAGTATTGTATGGTGGTCAGTGGTTAGTATTGTATGGTGATCAGTGATTAGTATTGTATGGTGATCAGTGATTAGTATTGTATAGTGATCAGTGATTAGTACTGTATGGTGATCAGTGGTTAGCATTGTATGGTGATCAGTGATTAGTATTGTATGGTGATCAGTGATTAGTATTGTATGGTGATCAGTGGTTAGTATTGTATGGTGATCAGTGGTTAGTATTGTATGGTGATCAGTGTTTAGTATTGTATGGTGATCGGTGGTTAGTATTGTATAGTGATCAGTGATTAGTATTGTATGGTGATCAGTGATTAGTATTGTATGGTGATCAGTGATTAGTATTGTATGGTGATCAGTGATTAGTATTGTATGGTGATCAGTGATTAGTATTGTATGGTGATCAGTGGTTAGTATTGTATGGTTATCAGTGATTAGTATTGTATGGTGATCAGTGATTAGTATTGTATGGTGATCAGTGATTAGTATTGTATGGTGATCAGTAGTTAGTATTGTATGGTGATCAGTGGTTAGTATTGTATGGTGTTCAGTGGTTAGTATTGTATGGTGATCAGTGATTAGTATTGTATGGTGATCAGTGATTAGTATTGTATGGTGATCAGTGGTTAGTATTGTATGGTGATCAGTGATTAGTATTGTATGGTGATCAGTGGTTAGTATTGTATAGTGATCAGTGATTAGTATTGTATGTGTTACGCCTAGCGCTCCGGGTCCCCGCTCCTCCCCGGAGCGCTCACGGCGTCTTTCTCCCTGCAGCGCCCCGGTCAGTCCCGCTGACCGGGAGCGCTGCACTGTCTTGGCCGTTGGGGATGCGATTCGCACAGCGGGACGCGCCCGCTCGCGAATCGCATCCCAGGTCACTTACCCGTCCCGGTCCCCTGCTGTCATGTGCTGGCGCGCGCGGCTCCGCTCTCTAGGGCGCGCGCGCGCCAGCTCTCTGAGACTTAAAGGGCCAGTGCACCAATGATTGGTGCCTGGCCCAATTAGTCTAATTGGCTTCCACCTGCTCCCTGCCTTTATCTGACCTCCTCCCATGCACTCCCTGGCCGGATCTTGTTGCCTTGTGCCAGTGAAAGCGTTTAGTGTGTCCAAAGCCTGTGTACCTGAACTTCTGCTACCCATCCTGACTACGAACCTTGCCGCCTGCCCCCGACCTTCTGCTACGTCTGACCTTGCCTCTGCCTAGTCCTTCTGTCCCACGCCTTCTCAGCAGTCAGCGAGGTAGAGCCGTTGCTAGTGGATACGACCTGGTTGCTACTGCCGCAGCAAGACCATCCCGCTTTGCGGCGGGCTCTGGTGAAAACCAGTAGCCTCTTAGAACCGGTCCACTAGCACGGTCCACGCCAATCCCTCGCTGACACAGAGGATCCACTACCTGGAAGCCGAATCGTGACAGTAGATCCGGCCATGGATCCCGCTGAGGTGCCGCTGCCAAGTCTCGCTGATCTTCCCACGGTGGTCGCTCAGCAATCGCAGCAGATTGCCCAACAAGGACAGCAGCTGTCGCAGTTGACCGCCATGTTACAGCAACTTCTGCCTCTGCTACAGCAGCAACCATCTCCTCCGCCAGCTCCTGCACCTCCTCCGCAGCGAGTGGCCGCTCCTAACCTCCGCTTGTCCCTGCCGGACAAATTTGATGGGGACTCTAAACTCTGCCGTGGATTTTTGTCTCAGTGTTCCCTGCATATGGAGATGTTGTCGGACTTGTTTCCTTCAGAACGGTCTAAGGTGGCGTTCGTAGTAAGCCTTCTTTCAGGAAAGGCCTTGTCTTGGGCCACACCGCTCTGGGACCGCAATGATCCTGCCACAGCCACAGTCCAGGCCTTCTTCGCTGAACTCCGGAGTGTCTTCGAGGAGCCAGCCCGAGCTTCTTCTGCCGAGACTGCCCTGTTGAACCTGGTCCAGGGTAATTCTTCCGTTGGCGAGTACGCCATACAATTCCGTACTTTTGCTTCCGAACTATCCTGGAATAATGAGGCTCTCTGCGCGACCTTTAAAAAAGGCCTATCCAGTCGCATCAAGGATGTGCTGGCCGCACGAGAGATTCCTGCCAACCTCCAAGAACTCATCCATTTGGCTACCCGCATTGACATGCGTTTTTCTGAGCGACACCAAGAGCTCCGCCAGGAAAAAGACTTAGATCTCTGGGCACCTCTCCCACAGTATCCGTTGCAATCTACGCCTGGGCCTCCCGCCGAGGAGGCCATGCAAGTGGATAAGTCTCGCCTGACCCAGGAAGAGAGGAATCGCCGTAGGGAAGAAAATCTCTGTCTTTACTGTGCCAGTACCGAGCATTTCTTGGTGGATTGCCCTATCCGTCCTCCACGCCTGGGAAACGCACGCACGCACCCAGCTCACGTGGGTGTGGCGTCTCTTGGTTCCAAGTCTGCTCCTCCACGTCTCACGGTACCCGTGCGGTTTTCTTCTTCAGCCAACTCCTCCCTCTCAGCCGTGGCCTGCTTGGACTCCGGTGCCTCTGGAAATTTTATTTTGGAGTCCTTTGTTAATAAATTCAGCATCCCGGTGACCCGTCTCGTCAAACCGCTCTACATTTCCGTGGTCAACGGAGCCAGATTGGACTGCACCGTGCGTTACCGCACAGAACCCCTCCTGATGTCTATCGGACCCCACCACGAAAGGATTGAGTTCTTCATTCTCCCCAACTGCACCTCTGAGGTCCTCCTCGGTCTGCCTTGGCTCCGGCTTCATTCCCCCACCATTGATTGGACCACCGGGGAGATCAGGAACTGGGACTCTGCCTGCCACAGGAAGTGCCTCTCCCCCCCTCCCAGTCCCGTCAGGCAAGCCTCTGTGCCTCCCCATGGCCCCCGTCCTGGTGTCACACTGCCCCGTGCCAGGCCTCGCCCTCTGCCCTCCCTCCCCATTCCCACTCCTGCTGTACTGCCTGCCGTTGAGGAAACCCTCCATTCTTTCCCGGTGTCCTCATCCCAGGGGAGGCAGTTACCGGACAAAGAGAAGGGGAGACCTAAGGGGGGGGTACTGTTACGCCTAGCGCTCCGGGTCCCCGCTCCTCCCCGGAGCGCTCACGGCGTCTTTCTCCCTGCAGCGCCCCGGTCAGTCCCGCTGACCGGGAGCGCTGCACTGTCTTGGCCGTTGGGGATGCGATTCGCACAGCGGGACGCGCCCGCTCGCGAATCGCATCCCAGGTCACTTACCCGTCCCGGTCCCCTGCTGTCATGTGCTGGCGCGCGCGGCTCCGCTCTCTAGGGCGCGCGCGCGCCAGCTCTCTGAGACTTAAAGGGCCAGTGCACCAATGATTGGTGCCTGGCCCAATTAGTCTAATTGGCTTCCACCTGCTCCCTGCCTTTATCTGACCTCCTCCCATGCACTCCCTGGCCGGATCTTGTTGCCTTGTGCCAGTGAAAGCGTTTAGTGTGTCCAAAGCCTGTGTACCTGAACTTCTGCTACCCATCCTGACTACGAACCTTGCCGCCTGCCCCCGACCTTCTGCTACGTCTGACCTTGCCTCTGCCTAGTCCTTCTGTCCCACGCCTTCTCAGCAGTCAGCGAGGTAGAGCCGTTGCTAGTGGATACGACCTGGTTGCTACTGCCGCAGCAAGACCATCCCGCTTTGCGGCGGGCTCTGGTGAAAACCAGTAGCCTCTTAGAACCGGTCCACTAGCACGGTCCACGCCAATCCCTCGCTGACACAGAGGATCCACTACCTGGAAGCCGAATCGTGACAGTATGGTGATCAGTGGTTAGTATTGTATGGTGTTCAGTGGTTAGTATTGTATGGTGATCAGTGATTAGTATTGTATGGTGATCAGTGATTAGTATTGTATGGTGATCAGTGGTTAGTATTGTACGGTGGCTCAGTGGTTATTATTGTATGGTGATCAGTGATTAGTATTGTATGGTGATCAGTGGTTAGTATTGTATGGTGATTAGTATTGTATGGTGATCAGTGATTAGTATTGTATGGTGATCAGTGGTTAGTATTGTATGGTGATCAGTGGTTAGTATTGTATGGTGATCAGTGATTAGTACTGTACGGTGGCTCAGTGGTTAGTATTGTATGGTGATCAGTGGTTAGTATTGTATGGTGATCAGTGATTAGTATTGTATGGTGATCAGTGGTTAGTATTGTATGGTGATCAGTGATTAGTATTGTATGGTGATCAGTGGTTAGTATTGTATGGGGGCTCAGTGGTTAGTATTGTACGGTGGCTCAGTGATTAGTATTGTATGGTGATCAGTGATTAGTATTGTATGGTGATCAGTGGTTAGTATTGTATGGTGATCAGTGATTAGTATTGTATGGTGATCAATGATTAGTATTGTATGGTGATCAGTGATTAGTATTGTATGGTGACCAGTGATTAGTATTGTATGGTGATCAGTGATTAGTATTGTATGGTGATCAGTGATTAGTATTGTATGGTGATCAGTGATTAGTATTGTATGGTGATCAGTGATTAGTATTGCATGGTGATCAGTGGTTAGTATTGTATGGTGATCAGTGGTTAGTATTGTATGGTGATCAGTGATTAGTATTGTATGGTGATCAGTGATTAGTATTGTATGGTGATCAGTGATTAGTATTGTATAGTGATCAGTGATTAGTATTGTATGGTGATCAGTGATTAGTATTGTATGGTGATCAGTGATTAGTATTGTATGGTGATCAGTGATTAGTATTGTATGGTGATCAGTAATTAGTATTGTATGGTGATCAGTGATTAGTATTGTATGGTGATCAGTGGTTAGTATTGTATGGTGATCAGTGATTAGTATTGTATGGTGATCAGTGGTTAGTATTGTATGGTGATCAGTGATTAGTATTGTATGGTGATCAGTGATTAGTATTGTATGGTGCTCAGTGATTAGTATTGTATGGTGATCAGTGATTAGTATTGTATGGTGATCAGTGGTTAGTATTGTATGGTGATCAGTGATTAGTATTGTATGGTGATCAGTGATTAGTATTGTATGGTGATCAGTGATTAGTATTGTACGGTGATCAGTGATTAGTATTGTATGGTGATCAGTGATTAGTATTGTATGGTGATCAGTGATTAGTATTGTATGGTGATCAGTGATTAGTATTGTATGGTGATCAGTGGTTAGTATTGTATGGTGATCAGTGATTAGTATTGTATGGTGATCAGTGATTAGTATTGTATGGTGATCAGTGATTAGTATTGTATGGTGATCAGTGGTCAGTATTGTACGGTGATCAGTGGTTAGTACTGTATGGTGATCAGTGGTTAGTACTGTATGGTGATCAGTGGTTAGTATTGTATAGTGATCAGTGATTAGTATTGTATGGTGATCAGTGGTTAGTATTGTACAGTGATCAGTGATTAGTATTGTATGGTGATCAGTGATTAGTATTGTATGGTGATCAGTGGTTAGTATTGTATGGTGATCAGTGATTAGTATTGTATGGTGATCAGTGATTAGTATTGTATGGTGATCAGTGATTAGTATTGTATGGTGATCAGTGATTAGTATTGTATGGTGATCAGTGATTAGTATTGTATGGTGATCAGTGGTTAGTATTGTATGGTGATCAGTGGTTAGTATTGTATGGTGATCAGTGATTAGTATTATATGGTGATCAGTGGTTAGTATTGTATGGTGATCAGTGGTTAGTATTGTATGGTGATCAGTGATTAGTATTGTATGGTGATCAGTGATTAGTATTGTATGGTGATCAGTGATTAGTATTGTATGGTGATCAGTGATTAGTATTGTATGGTGATCAGTGATTAGTATTGTATGATGATCAGTGGTTAGTAATGTATGGTGATCAGTGATTAGTATTGTATGGTGATCAGTGATTAGTATTGTATGGTGATCAGTGATTAGTATTGTATGGTGATCAGTGGTTAGTATTGTATGGTGATCAGTGATTAGTATTGTATGGTGATCAGTGATTAGTATTGCATGGTGATCAGTGGTTAGTATTGTATGGTGATCAGTGGTTAGTATTGTATGGTGATCAGTGGTTAGTACTGTATGGTGATCAGTGATTAGTATTGTATGGTGATCAGTGGTTAGTATTGTATGGTGATCAGTGGTTAGTATTGTATGGTGATCAGTGGTTAGTACTGTATGGTGATCAGTGATTAGTACTGTATGGTGATCAGTGGTTAGTATTGTATGGTGATCAGTGATTAGTATTGTATGGTGATCAGTGGTTAGTATTGTATGGTGATCAGTGATTAGTATTGTATGGTGATCAGTGATTAGTATTGTATGGTGATCAGTGGTTAGTATTGTATGGTGATCAGTGGTTAGTATTGTATGGTGGTCAGTGGTTAGTATTGTATGGTGATCAGTGATTAGTATTGTATGGTGATCAGTGATTAGTATTGTATAGTGATCAGTGATTAGTACTGTATGGTGATCAGTGGTTAGCATTGTATGGTGATCAGTGATTAGTATTGTATGGTGATCAGTGATTAGTATTGTATGGTGATCAGTGGTTAGTATTGTATGGTGATCAGTGGTTAGTATTGTATGGTGATCAGTGTTTAGTATTGTATGGTGATCGGTGGTTAGTATTGTATAGTGATCAGTGATTAGTATTGTATGGTGATCAGTGATTAGTATTGTATGGTGATCAGTGATTAGTATTGTATGGTGATCAGTGATTAGTATTGTATGGTGATCAGTGATTAGTATTGTATGGTGATCAGTGGTTAGTATTGTATGGTTATCAGTGATTAGTATTGTATGGTGATCAGTGATTAGTATTGTATGGTGATCAGTGATTAGTATTGTATGGTGATCAGTGATTAGTATTGTATGGTGATCAGTGATTAGTATTGTATGGTGATCAGTGATTAGTATTGTATGGTGATCAGTGATTAGTATTGTATGGTGATCAGTGGTTAGTATTGTATGGTGTTCAGTGGTTAGTATTGTATGGTGATCTGTGATTAGTATTGTATGGTGATCAGTGATTAGTATTGTATGGTGATCAGTGATTAGTATTGTATGGTGATCAGTGATTAGTATTGTATGTGATCAGTGGTTAGTATTGTATGGTGATCAGTGATTAGTATTGTATGGTGATCAGTGGTTAGTATTGTATAGTGATCAGTGATTAGTATTGTATGGTGATCAGTGGTTAGTATTGTATGGTGTTCAGTGGTTAGTATTGTATGGTGATCAGTGATTAGTATTGTATGGTGATCAGTGATTAGTATTGTATGGTGATCAGTGGTTAGTATTGTACGGTGGCTCAGTGGTTATTATTGTATGGTGATCAGTGATTAGTATTGTATGGTGATCAGTGGTTAGTATTGTATGGTGATTAGTATTGTATGGTGATCAGTGATTAGTATTGTATGGTGATCAGTGATTATTATTGTATGGTGATCAGTGGTTAGTATTGTATGGTGATCAGTGGTTAGTATTGTATGGTGATTCTTGGTTAGTATTGTATGATGATCAGTGATTAGTATTGTATGGTGATCAGTGGTTAGTATTGTATGGTGATCAGTGGTTAGTATTGTATGGTGATCAGTGATTAGTACTGTACGGTGGCTCAGTGGTTAGTATTGTATGGTGATCAGTGGTTAGTATTGTATGGTGATCAGTGATTAGTATTGTATGGTGATCAGTGGTTAGTATTGTATGGTGATCAGTGATTAGTATTGTATGGTGATCAGTGGTTAGTATTGTATGGTGGCTCAGTGGTTAGTATTGTACGGTGGCTCAGTGATTAGTATTGTATGGTGATCAGTGATTAGTATTGTATGGTGATCAGTGGTTAGTATTGTATGGTGATCAGTGATTAGTATTGCATGGTGATCAGTGATTAGTTTTGTATGGTGACCAGTGATTAGTATTGTATGGTGATCAGTGATTAGTATTGTATGGTGATCAGTGATTAGTATTGTATGGTGATCAGTGATTAGTAATGTATGGTGATCAGTGATTAGTATTGCATGGTGATCAGTGGTTAGTATTGTATGGTGATCAGTGGTTAGTATTGTATGGTGATCAGTGATTAGTATTGTATGGTGATCAGTGATTAGTATTGTATGGTGATCAGTGATTAGTATTGTATAGTGATCAGTGATTAGTATTGTATGGTGATCAGTGATTAGTATTGTATGGTGATCAGTGATTAGTATTGTATGGTGATCAGTGATTAGTATTGTATGGTGATCAGTAATTAGTATTGTATGGTGATCAGTGATTAGTATTGTATGGTGATCAGTGGTTAGTATTGTATGGTGATCAGTGATTAGTATTGTATGGTGATCAGTGGTTAGTATTGTATGGTGATCAGTGATTAGTATTGTATGGTGATCAGTGATTAGTATTGTATGGTGATCAGTGATTAGTATTGTATGGTGATCAGTGATTAGTATTGTATGGTGATCAGTGGTTAGTATTGTATGGTGATCAGTGATTAGTATTGTATGGTGATCAGTGATTAGTATTGTATGGTGATCAGTGATTAGTATTGTACGGTGATCAGTGATTAGTATTGTATGGTGATCAGTGATTAGTATTGTATGGTGATCAGTGATTAGTATTGTATGGTGATCAGTGATTAGTATTGTATGGTGATCAGTGGTTAGTAGTGTATGGTGATCAGTGATTAGTATTGTATGGTGATCAGTGATTAGTATTGTATGGTGATCAGTGATTAGTATTGTATGGTGATCAGTGGTTAGTATTGTATGGTGATCAGTGATTAGTATTGTATGGTGATCAGTGATTAGTATTGTATGGTGGCTCAGTGGTTAGTATTGTACGGTGGCTCAGTGATTAGTATTGTATGGTGATCAGTGATTAGTATTGTATGGTGATCAGTGGTTAGTATTGTATGGTGATCAGTGATTAGTATTGTATGGTGATCAGTGGTTAGTATTGTATGGTGACCAGTGATTAGTATTGTATGGTGATCAGTGATTAGTATTGTATGGTGATCAGTGATTAGTATTGTATGGTGATCAGTGATTAGTATTGTATGGTGAGCAGTGATTAGTATTGTATGGTGATCAGTGATTAGTACTGTACGGTGGCTCAGTGGTTAGTATTGTATGGTGATCAGTGGTTAGTATTGTATGGTGATCAGTGATTAGTATTGTATGGTGATCAGTGGTTAGTATTGTATGGTGATCAGTGATTAGTATTGTATGGTGATCAGTGGTTAGTATTGTATGGTGGCTCAGTGGTTAGTATTGTATGGTGATCAGTGATTAGTATTGTATGGTGATCAGTGATTAGTACTGTACGGTGGCTCAGTGGTTAGTATTGTATGGTGATCAGTGGTTAGTATTGTATGGTGATCAGTGATTAGTATTGTATGGTGATCAGTGGTTAGTATTGTATGGTGATCAGTGATTAGTATTGTATGGTGATCAGTGATTAGTATTGTACGGTGGCTCAGTGATTAGTATTGTATGGTGATCAGTGATTAGTATTGTATGGTGATCAGTGGTTAGTATTGTATGGTGATCAGTGATTAGTATTGTATGGTGATCAGTGGTTAGTATTGTATGGTGACCAGTGATTAGTATTGTATGGTGATCAGTGATTAGTATTGTATGGTGATCAGTGATTAGTATTGTATGGTGATCAGTGATTAGTATTGTATGGTGATCAGTGATTAGTATTGCATGGTGATCAGTGGTTAGTATTGTATGGTGATCAGTGGTTAGTATTGTATGGTGATCAGTGATTAGTATTGTATGGTGATCAGTGATTAGTATTGTATGGTGATCAGACATTAGTATTGTATAGTGATCAGTGATTAGTATTGTATGGTGATCAGTGATTAGTATTGTATGGTGATCAGTGATTAGTATTGTATGGTGATCAGTGATTAGTATTGTATGGTGATCAGTAATTAGTATTGTATGGTGATCAGTGATTAGTATTGTATGGTGATCAGTGGTTAGTATTGTATGGTGATCAGTGATTAGTATTGTATGGTGATCAGTGGTTAGTATTGTATGGTGATTAGTATTGTATGGTGATCAGTGATTAGTATTGTATGGTGATCAGTGATTAGTATTGTATGGTGATCAGTGATTAGTATTGTATGGTGATCAGTGGTTATTATTGTATGGTGATCAGTGATTAGTATTGTATGGTGATCAGTGATTAGTATTGTATGGTGATCAGTGATTAGTATTGTACGGTGATCAGTGATTAGTATTGTATGGTGATCAGTGATTAGTATTGTATGGTGATCAGTGATTAGTATTGTATGGTGATCAGTGATTAGTATTGTATGGTGATCAGTGGTTAGTATTGTATGGTGATCAGTGATTAGTATTGTATGGTGATCAGTGATTAGTATTGTATGGTGATCAGTGATTAGTATTGTTTGGTGATCAGTGGTTAGTATTGTACGGTGGCTCAGTGATTATTATTGTATGGTGATCAGTGGTTAGTATTGTATGGTGATCAGTGATTAGTATTGTATGGTGATCAGTGATTAGTATTGTATGGTGATCAGTGATTAGTATTGTATGGTGATCAGTGATTAGTATTGTATGGTGATCAGTGATTAGTATTGTATGGTGATCAGTGGTTAGTATTGTATGGTGATCAGTGATTAGTATTGTATGGTGATCAGTGATTAGTATTGTATGGTGATCAGTGGTTAGTATTGTATGGTGATCAGTGATTAGTATTGTATGGTGATCAGTGATTAGTACTGTATGGTGATCAGTGGTTAGTATTGTATGGTGATCAGTGGTTAGTACTGTATGGTGATCAGTGATTAGTATTGTATGGTGATCAGTGATTAGTATTGTATGGTGATCAGTGGTTAGTATTGTATGGTGATCAGTGGTTAGTATTGTATGGTGATCAGTGATTAGTATTGTACGGTGGCTCAGTGATTAGTATTGTATGGTGATCAGTGATTAGTATTGTATGGTGATCAGTGGTTAGTATTGTATGGTGATCAGTGATTAGTATTGTATGGTGATCAGTGATTAGTATTGTATGGTGACCAGTGATTAGTATTGCATGGTGATCAGTGATTAGTATTGTATGGTGATCAGTGATTAGTATTGTATGGTGATCAGTGATTAGTATTGTATGGTGATCAGTGATTAGTATTGTATGGTGATCAGTGGTTAGTATTGTATGGTGATCAGTGGTTAGTATTGTATGGTGATCAGTGATTAGTATTGTATGGTGATCAGTGATTAGTATTGTATGGTGATCAGTGATTAGTATTGTTTAGTGATCAGTGATTAGTATTGTATGGTGATCAGTGATTAATATTGTATGGTGATCAGTGATTAGTATTGTATGGTGATCAGTGATTAGTATTGTATGGTGATCAGTAATTAGTATTGTATGGTGATCAGTAATTAGTATTGTATGGTGATCAGTGATTAGTATTGTATGGTGATCAGTGGTTACTATTGTATGGTGATCAGTGATTAGTATTGTATGGTGATCAGTGGTTAGTATTGTATGGTGATCAGTGATAAGTATTGTATGGTGATCAGTGATTAGTATTGTATGGTGATCAGTGATTAGTATTGTATGGTGATCAGTGATTAGTATTGTATGGTGATCAGTGGTTAGTATTGTATGGTGATCAGTGATTAGTATTGTATGGTGATCAGTGATTAGTATTGTATGGTGATCAGTGATTAGTATTGTACGGTGATCAGTGATTAGTATTGTATGGTGATCAGTGGTTATTATTGTACGGTGGCTCAGTGATTATTATTGTATGGTGATCAGTGGTTAGTATTGTATGGTGATCAGTGATTAGTATTGTATGGTGATCAGTGATTAGTATTGTACGGTGATCAGTGATTAGTATTGTATGGTGATCAGTGATTAGTATTGTATGGTGATCAGTGATTAGTATTGTATGGTGATCAGTGATTAGTATTGTATGGTGATCAGTGATTAGTATTGTATGGTGATTAGTGATTAGTATTGTATGGTGATCAGTGATTAGTATTGTATGGTGATCAGTGATTAGTATTGTATGGTGATCAGTGGTTAGTATTGTATGGTGATCAGTGGTTAGTATTGTATGGTGATCAGTGGTTAGTATTGTATGGTGATCAGTGATTAGTATTGTATGGTGATCGGTGGTTAGTATTGTATGGTGATCAGTGATTAGTATTGTATGGTGATCAGTAATTAGTATTGTATGGTGATCAGTGATTAGTATTGTATGGTGATCAGTGGTTAGTATTGTATGGTGATCAGTGGTTAGTATTGTACGGTGGCTCAGTGATTAGTATTGTATGGTGATCAGTGATTAGTATTGTACGGTGATCAGTGGTTAGTATTGTACGGTGGCTCAGTGATTATTATTGTATGGTGATCAGTGATTAGTATTGTATGGTGATCAGTGATTAGTATTGTATGGTGATCAGTGATTAGTATTGTATGGTGATCAGTGGTTAGTATTGTATGGTGATCAGTGATTAGTATTGTATGGTGATCAGTGATTAGTATTGTATGGTGATCAGTGATTAGTATTGTATGGTGATCAGTGGTTAGTATTGTACGGTGGCTCAGTGATTATTATTGTATGGTGATCAGTGGTTAGTATTGTATAGTGATCAGTGGTTAGTATTGTATGGTGATCAGTGGTTAGTATTGTATGGTGATCAGTGATTAGTATTGTATGGTGATCAGTGGTTAGTATTGTATGGTGATCAGTGATTAGTATTGTATGGTGATCAGTGGTTAGCATTGTATGGTGATCAGTGATTAGTATTGTATGGTGATCAGTGGTTAGTATTGTATGGTGATCAGTGATTAGTATTGTATGGTGATCAGTGATTAGTATTGTATGGTGATCAGTGATTAGTATTGTATGGTGATCAGTGGTTAGTATTGTATGGTGATCAGTGGTTAGTATTGTATGGTGATCAGTGATTAGTATTGTATGGTGATCAGTGATTAGTATTGTATGGTGATCAGTGATTAGTATTGTATGGTGATCAGTGGTTATTATTGTATGGTGATCAGTGATTAGTATTGTATGGTGATCAGTGATTATTATTGTATGGTGATCAGTGATTAGTATTGTATGGTGATCAGTGATTAGTATTGTATGGTGATCAGTGATTAGTATTGTATGGTGATCAGTGATTAGTATTGTACGGTGATCAGTGATTAGTATTGTATGGTGATCAGTGGTTATTATTGTATGGTGATCAGTGATTAGTATTGTATGGTGATCAGTGGTTAGTATTGTATGGTGATCAGTGGTTAGTATTGTATGGTGATCAGTGATTAGTATTGTATGGTGATCAGTGATTAGTATTGTATGGTGATCAGTGATTAGTATTGTATGGTGATCAGTGGTTATTATTGTATGGTGATCAGTGATTAGTATTGTATGGTGATCAGTGGTTAGTATTGTATGGTGATCAGTGGTTAGTATTGTATGGTGATCAGTGATTAGTATTGTATGGTGATCAGTGATTAGTATTGTATGGTGATCAGTGATTAGTATTGTATGGTGATCAGTGGTTATTATTGTATGGTGATCAGTGATTAGTATTGTATGGTGATCAGTGATTATTATTGTATGGTGATCAGTGATTAGTATTGTATGGTGATCAGTGATTAGTATTGTATGGTGATCAGTGATTAGTATTGTATGGTGATCAGTGATTAGTATTGTACGGTGATCAGTGATTAGTATTGTATGGTGATCAGTGGTTATTATTGTATGGTGATCAGTGATTAGTATTGTATGGTGATCAGTGGTTAGTATTGTATGGTGATCAGTGGTTAGTATTGTATGGTGATCAGTGATTAGTATTGTATGGTGATCAGTGATTAGTATTGTATGGTGATCAGTGATTAGTATTGTATGGTGATCAGTGGTTATTATTGTATGGTGATCAGTGATTAGTATTGTATGGTGATCAGTGATTATTATTGTATGGTGATCAGTGATTAGTATTGTATGGTGATCAGTGATTAGTATTGTATGGTGATCAGTGATTAGTATTGTATGGTGATCAGTGGTTATTATTGTATGGTGATCAGTGATTAGTATTGTATGGTGATCAGTGATTATTATTGTATGGTGATCAGTGATTAGTATTGTATGGTGATCAGTGATTAGTATTGTATGGTGATCAGTGATTAGTATTGTATGGTGATCAGTGATTAGTATTGTACGGTGATCAGTGATTAGTATTGTATGGTGATCAGTGGTTAGTATTGTATGGTGATCAGTGGTTAGTATTGTATGGTGATCAGTGGTTAGTATTGTATGGTGATCAGTGATTAGTATTGTATGGTGATCGGTGGTTAGTATTGTATGGTGATCAGTGATTAGTATTGTATGGTGATCAGTAATTAGTATTGTATGGTGATCAGTGATTATTATTGTATGGTGATCAGTGGTTAGTATTGTATGGTGATCAGTGATTAGTATTGTACGGTGATCAGTGATTAGTATTGTATGGTGATCAGTGGTTAGTATTGTATAGTGATCAGTGGTTAGTATTGTATGGTGATCAGTGATTAGTATTGTATGGTGATCAGTGGTTATTATTGTATGGTGATCAGTGATTAGTATTGTATGGTGATCAGTGATTAGTATTGTATGGTGATCAGTGGTTAGTATTGTATGGTGATCAGTGATTAGTATTGTATGGTGATCAGTGGTTAGTATTGTATGGTGATCAGTGATTAGTATTGTATGGTGATCAGTGGTTAGTATTGTATGGTGATCAGTGATTAGTATTGTATGGTGATTAGTATTGTATGGTGATCAGTGATTAGTATTGTATGGTGATCAGTGGTTAGTATTGTATGGTGATCAGTGATTAGTATTGTATGGTGATCAGTGATTAGTATTGTATGGTGATCAGTGATTAGTATTGTATGGTGATCAGTGGTTAGTATTGTATGGTGATCAGTGATTAGTATTGTATGGTGATCAGTGTTGTATGGTGATCAGTGTTGTATGGTGATCAGTGTTGTATGGTGATCAGTGGTTAGTATTGTATGGTGATCAGTGATTAGTATTGGATGGTGACTCAGTGCTTATTACTGTATGGTGGTTCATTGGTTATTACTGTATGGTGGCTCAGGGGTTATTACTGTATGGTGGTTCATTGGTTATTACTGTATGGTGGCTCAGGGGTTATTATTGTATGATGGCTCAGGGGTTATCATTGTATGGTGGCTCAGGGGTTATCATTGTATGGTGGCTCAGGGGTTATCATTGTATGGTGGCTCAGGGGTTATTTATGGTGACTCGGTGCTTATTACTGTATGGTGGCTCAGTGGTTATTATTGTATGGTGGCTCAGGGGTTATCATTGTATGGTGGCTCAGGGGTTATTATTGTATGGTGGCTCAGGGGTTATTTATGGTGACTCGGTGCTTATTACTGTATGGTGGCTCAGTGGTTATTATTGTATGGTGGCTCAGGGGTTATCATTGTATGGTGGCTCAGTGGTTATTATTGTATGGTGGCTCAGTGGTTATTTATGGTGACTCGGTGCTTATTACTGTATGGTGGCTCAGTGGTTATTATTGTATGGTGGCTCAGTGGTTACTGTATGGTGGTTCATTGGTTATTATTGTATGGTGGCTCAGGGGTTATTATTGTATGGTGGATCAGTGGTTGTTATTGTATGGTGGTTCAGGGGTTATTATTGGATGGTGGATCAGTGGTTATTATTGTATGGTGGCTCAGGGGTTATTACTGTATGGTGGCTCAGGGGTTATTATTGTATGGTGACTCAGGGGTTATTATTGGATGGTGGCTCAGGGGTTATTATTGGATGGTGGATCAGTGGTTATTATTGGATGGTTTCTCAGGGGTTATTATTGGATGGTGGATCAGTGGTTATTATTGTATGGTGGCTCAGGGGTTATTATTGGATGGTGGATCAGTGGTTGTTATTGTATGGTGGCTCAGGGGTTATTATTGTATGGTGGATCAGTGGTTGTTATTGTATGGTGGTTCAGGGGTTATTATTGGATGGTGGTTCAGTGGTTATTATTGTATGGTGGATCAGTGGTTGTTATTGTATGGTGGTTCAGGGGTTATTATTGGATGGTGGTTCAGTGGTTATTATTGTATGGTGGATCAGTGGTTGTTATTGTATGGTGGTTCAGGGGTTATTATTGGATGGTGGTTCAGTGGTTATTATTGTATGGTGGCTCAGGGGTTATTATTGGATGGTGGATCAGTGGTTATTATTGTATGGTGGCTCAGGGGTTATTATTGTATGGTGACTCAGGGGTTATTATTGGATGGTGGTTCAGTGGTTATTATTGTATGGTGGCTCAGGGGTTATTATTGTATGGTGGTTCAGTGGTTATTATTGTATGGTGGATCAGTGGTTGTTATTGTATGGTGGCTCAGTGGTTATTATTGGATGGTGACTCGGTGCTTATTACTGTATGGTGGTTCAGTAGATCCTCTTATGTGAGGGGAGGGGGGGGGGGGTTCTTAAGTTCCATGCAAGTCTATGAGACTACAAGTACAGGGTGGGCCATTGGGAATGGTTGGTGATATTAACTTCCTATTTGTGGCTGTCATGGTGGACATAAGATGGACACAGGAAGATGCTGAGCAGAGGAATGTGGATTGACCCTGCTGTGTATGTCTGGTCTGGGTGGGGGCTGGGTGGACACAGGAAGATGGGGGGATATCGACCAAATTATTCTTGGTGCCCACCTCAGGTCTAGGGCAGACACCTTGGAGACGCTGGAGATGCCTTCCCTCCCCCTACAGGAATCTGGGTAGATAAGAAGAGCTGGGTGGGGGCTCTATGTGTAGTGTGTGATGTCCCAGGAGACAGGAGCTGATGCTAGTACAGAGCCTGCTGGGACCTGTAGTACCCCGATAGCTGAGGAGTCGTCTGATGGAGTTGCTGTATTGATCTCTGGGGTGAGAGTTGCTTCCAGTACAACCTGCCCTGGAGATTGTGCCCCAGAATCTGGAGGATTGCTGGGATAGAGGAGCTGAGGCTGAGGCCGCCCTCTGGAACAAGGAATCACGTTGGACTTATCTGTGGACTTATCTGTGGACCCCTGTGTACTGAGGAGCAGATGTGAGGACCGGACCTCCCAGGGGACTTGAGGTACCACTAGACGTGGAGTTGTTATCTGTGGACTGCGGACAATACATTAGAGCGTTGGACCTGGACCGGAATCCCGGGATCTGTGGTTTGTCCCTTCTGTTGCCCATTGTTTGCCCAGTGACTGTGCCCTTCTGTTGCCCATTGTTTGCCCAGTGACTGTGCCCTTCTGTTGCCCATTGTTTGCCCAGTGACTGTGCCCTTCTGTTGCCCATTGTTTGCCCAGTGACTCTGCCCTTCTGTTGCCCATTGTTTGCCCAGTGACTGTGCCCTTCTGTTGCCCATTGTTTGCCCAGTGACTCTGCCCTTCTGTTGCCCATTGTTTGCCCAGTGACTGTGCCCTTCTGTTGCCCATTGTTTGCCCAGTGACTCTGCCCTTCTGTTGCCCATTGTTTGCCCAGTGACTCTGCCCTTCTGTTGCCCATTGTTTGCCCAGTGACTCTGCCCTTCTGTTGCCCATTGTTTGCCCAGTGACTGTGCCCTTCTGTTGCCCATTGTTTGCCCAGTGACTGTGCCCTTCTGTTGCCCATTGTTTGCCCAGTGACTGTGCCCTTCTGTTGCCCATTGTTTGCCCAGTGACTGTGCCCTTCTGTTGCCCATTGTTTGCCCAGTGACTGTGCCCTTCTGTTGCCCATTGTTTGCCCAGTGACTGTGCCCTTCTGTTGCCCAGACTCCGCATCACCCCTCATCGTGTGGATGGTGTTTTGTGATTTCTGCCAATAAACCTGGTGCTGTTCTCCCATCTCTCGCTCTGTTGATTGTGTGACAATCCTTAAGTGTTGAACCCCGTCACAACTGGTGGCAGCGGTGGGATCAACAGAGCGCAGCACCATGGAGAACGGCGCCGTACAGGAACTGGACCACACGCAGTCTACAGAAGAAGGCTCGAGAATTGGGCCTGGAATACAAAGGACTTTCTAAGGAACCCTTAATTATAGCCCTGGAGGATGCCAGCCAGACCACCTCCTCCCAGGTATCCCCTAGGCGAACCCCAGAACCTGGGGCCCCCACCACTGAAAGTCAATGGGTGACATGGTATGAAGAGGAGATGGCTGTTCTGGGCGCAGAAGCCACCATGGAGGACCGGAGGAAAGCTTTAGACTGGGCATCCAGGAGGCAAGAGGCACGGGAATGACATACCAACATGAGCAGGCAGGAACCTAGACGGATTTCACCAAAGGACTTTAAGAAGTTTAATGAGGCCTCCGGTGATGTGGAGGGCTTCTTTAACCCCTTAAGGACCGGGTTTTTTTTCCGTTTTTGCATTTTCGTTTTTTGCTCCTTGCCTTTAAAAAATCATAACTCTTTCAATTTTGCACCTAAAATTCCATATGATGCTTATTTTTTGCGCCACCAATTCTACTTTGTAATCACCTCAGTCATTTTGCCCAAAAATCTACAGTGAAACGGAAAAAAAAATCATTGTGCAACAAAATGGAAAAAAAACGCCGTTTTGTAACTTTTGGGGGCTTCCGTTTCTACGTGGTACATTTTTCGGTAAAAATGACCCCTTATCTTTATTCTGTAGGTCCATACGGGTAAAATGATCCCCGACTTATATAGGTGATTTTGTCTTCTGGAAAAAATCATAACTACATGCAGGAAAATTAATATGTTTAAAATTGTCATCTTCTGACCCCTATAACTTTTTTATTTTTCCGTGTATGGGGCGGTATGAGGGCTCATTTTTTGCGCCGTGATCTGAAGTTTTTAGCGGTACCATTTTTGCATTGATAGGACTTATTGATCGCTTTTTATTCATTTTTAAATGATATAAAAAGTGACCAAAAATACACTATTTTGGACTTTGGAATTTTTTTTGCGCGCACGCCATTGACCGAGCGGTTTAATTAATGATATATTTTTATAATTCGGACATTTCCGCACACGGTGATACCATATATGTTTATTTTTATTTACACTGTGTTTTTTTTTTATTGGAAAACGGGGGGGATTCAAACTTTTAATAGGGGAGGAGTTAAATGATCTTTATTCACTTTTTTTTTTCACTTTTTTTTTGCAGTGTTATATATAGGAGACTATAACACTGCACACACTGATCTCTTATACTGATCATTGTTATCCCATAGGAGACTATAACACTGCACACTCTGATCTCTTATACTGATCATTATTATCCCATAGGAGACTATAACACTGCACACACTGATCTCTTATACTGATCATTGTTATCCCATAGGAGACTATAACACTGCACACACTGATCTCTTATACTGATCATTGTTATCCCATAGGAGACTATAACACTGCACACACTGATCTCTTATACTGATCATTATTATCCCATAGGAGACTATAACACTGCACACACTGATCTCTTATACTGATCATTGTTATCCCATAGGAGACTATAACACTGCACACACTGATCTCTTATACTGATCATTATTATCCCATAGGAGACTATAACACTGCACACACTGATCTCTTATACTGATCATTGTTATCCCATAGGAGACTATAACACTGCACACACTGATCTCTTATACTGATCATTATTATCCCATAGGGACCTATAACACTGCACACACTGATCTCTTATACTGATCATTATTATCCCATAGGAGACTATAACACTGCACACACTGATCTCTTATACTGATCATTGTTATCCCATAGGGACCTATAACACTGCACACACTGATCTCTTATACTGATCATTATTATCCCATAGGAGACTATAACACTGCACACACTGATCTCTTATACTGATCATTGTTATCCCATAGGAGACTATAACACTGCACACACTGATCTCTTATACTGATCATTGTTATCCCATAGGGACCTATAACACTGCACACACTGATCTCTTATACTGATCATTGTTATCCCATAGGGACCTATAACACTGCACACACTGATCTCTTATACTGATCATTATTATCCCATAGGGACCTATAACACTGCACACACTGATCTCTTATACTGATCATTGTTATCCCATAGGGACCTATAACACTGCACACACTGATCTTCTTCATTGATCACTGGTTTCTCATAAGAAACCAGTGATCGATGATTCTGCCGCATGACTGCTCATGCTTGGATCTCAGGCACTGAGCAGTCATTCGGCGATCGGACAGCGAGGAGGCAGGTAGGGGCCCTCCCGCTGTCTTGTAAGCTGTTCGGGATGCCGCGATTAGCCGCGGCTATCCCAAACAGCCCGACTGAGCTAGCCGGCAACTTTCACTTTCGCTTTTAGCCACGCGGCTCAGCTCTGAGCGCGCGGCTAAAGGGTTAATAGCACGCGGTGCCGCGATCGGTGCTGCGCGCTATTAGAGGCGGGTCCGCCGTGATTTGACGCGTGGTTACTGTGTAACCCCGCGTTATATCAGCAGAGCAGGACCAAGTACGTACCGGTACGTCCTTGGTCCTTAAGGGGTTAAGGACTTTGAGCTGCAGTGCAGTTTGCTGGAGGTGTCCTGCTCGGACTGTGTTTATATACTGGTGCAGCTCCTGGAAGGGGGGCTGATGAAGCTTACAGGACCCTTGATAGGCAGTCGAATCGCAGTTATGACATCATCAAACAAACGATCTTGGATTTTTATGCCATCACCCCGGAATCATACCGCATCCAATTCTGGGATCTCCCAGCCGCTACCGGAGGCTCCTTTAGGATGTATGCCCATAAGCTGTCCTACGCCTGTCAGCGATGGCTGGAAGCGGAAAAGGCCGAGTCCAAGGAGGATGTTCTGCAACTCATTCTGAAAGAACAGTTTTATGCCAAGTGCCCCCCAGAGATACTGTCACGATTCGGCTTACAGGTAGTGGATCCTCTGTGTCAGCGAGGGATTGGCGTGGACCGTGTCGGTGGACCGGTTCTAAGAGGCTACTGGTGTTCACCAGAGCCCGCCGCAAAGCGGGATGGTCTTGCTGCGGCAGTTCTTGTGGCAAGCAGAGTCCCAGTTCTTGATCTCCCCGGTGGTCCAGTCAAGGGTGGGAGAATGAAGCTGGAGCCATGGCAGACCGAGGAGGACCTCAGAGGTGCAGTTGGGGAGGACGAAAAATTCAATCCTTTCGTGGTGGGGTCCAATGCACATTAAGAGGGGTTTTGTGCGGTAACGCACGGTGCAATCCAATCTAACTCCGTTGACTGCGGAAATGTAGAGCGGCTTGACGAGACGAGTCACCGGGATGCAGAACTTATTCACCAAAGACTCCAAAATGAAATTCCCAGAGGCACCAGAGTCCAAGCAGGCCACGGCTGAGAGGGAGGAATTGGCTGAAGAAGAAATCCGCACGGGCACCGTGAGACGTGGAGAAGCAGACTTAGAACCAAGAGACGCCACACCCACGTGAGCTGGGTGCGAGCGTGCGTTTCCCAGACGTGGAGGACGGATAGGGCAATCCACCAAGAAATGTTCGGTACTGGCACAGTACAGACAAAGATTTTCTTCCCTACGGCGATTCCTCTCTTCCTGGGTCAGACGAGACCGATCCACTTGCATGGCCTCCTCGGCGGGAGGCCCAGGCGTAGACTGCAAAGGAGACTGTGGGAGAGGTGCCCAGAGATCTAAGTCTTTTTCCTGGCGGAGCTCCTGATGTCTCTCAGAAAAACACATGTCAATGCGGGTGGCCAAATGGATGAGTTCTTGCATGTTGGCAGGAATCTCTCGTGCGGCCAGCACATCCTTGATGCTACTGGATAGGCCTTTTTTAAAGGTCGCTTAGAGAGCCTCGTTATTCCATGATAATTCGGAAGCAAGAGTACGGAATTGGATGGCGTACTCGCCCACTGAAGAATTACCCTGGACCAGGTTCAGCAGGGCAGTCTCGGCAGAAGAAGCTCGGGCTGGTTCCTCGAAGACACTACGGACTTCAGCGAAGAAGGACTGGACTGTGGCTGTGGCAGGATCGTTGCGGTCCCAGAGCGGTGTGGCCCAAGACAAGGCCTTTCCTGAAAGAAGGCTCACTACGAACGCCACCTTAGACCGTTCTGTAGGAAACAAGTCCGACAACATCTCCATATGCAGGGAACACTGAGACAAAAATCCACGGCAGAGTCTAGAGTCCCCATCAAATTTGTCCGGCAGGGACAAGCGGAGGCTAGGAGCGGCCACTCGCTGCGGAGGAGGTGCAGGAGCTGGCGGAGGAGATGGTTGCTGCTGTAGCAGAGGCAGAAGTTGCTGTAACGTGGCGGTCAACTGCGACAGCTGCTGTCCTTGTTGGGCAATTTGCTGCGATTGCTGAGCGACCACCGTGGTAAGGTCAGCGAGACTTGGCAGCGGCACCTCAGCGGGATCCATGGCCGGATCTACTGTCACGATTCGGCTCACGGGTAGTGGATCTTCTGTGTCAGCGAGGGATTGGCGTGGACCGTGCTGGTGGACCGGTTCTAAGAGGCTACTGGTGTTCACCAGAGCCCGCTGCAAAGCGGGATGGTCTTGCTGCGGCAGTAGCAACCAGGTCGTATCCACTAGCAACGGCTCAACCTCGCTGACTGCTGAGAAGGCGTGGGACAGAAGGACTAGGCAGAGGCAAGGTCAGACGTAGCAGAAGGTCGGGGGCAGGCGGCAAGGTTCGTAGTCAGGATGGATAGCAGGAGATCAGGTAACACAGCCTTGGACAACACTAAACGCTTTCACTGGCACAAGGCAACAAGATCCGGCAAGGGAGTGCAGGGGAAGTGAGGTGATATAGCCAGGGAGCAGGTGGAAGCCAATTAAGCTAATTGGGCCAGGCACCAATCATTGGTGCACTGGCCCTTTAAGTCTCAGAGAGCTGGCGCGCACGCGCCCTAGAGAGCGGAGCCGCGCGCGCCAGCACATGACAGCAGGGGACCGGGACGGGTAAGTGACTTGGGATGCGATTCGCGAGCGGGCGCGTCCCGCTGTGCGAATCGCATCCCCGACGGCCATATCAGTGCAGCGCTCCCGGTCAGCGGGACCGACCGGGGCGCTGCAGGGAGAGAGACGCCGTGAGCGCTCCGGGGAGACGCCGTGAGCGTGCCAGAGAGGGATTGGCGTGGACCGTGTTGGTGGACCGGTTCTAAGTTGCTACTGGTTTTCACCAGAGCCCG
This sequence comes from Hyla sarda, assembly GCF_029499605.1. NCBI lineage: Eukaryota > Metazoa > Chordata > Amphibia > Anura > Hylidae > Hyla > Hyla sarda. The sequence goes on along the minus strand of NW_026610472.1, from coordinate 119,463 downwards.
CCGCAAAGCGGGATGGTCTTGCAGCGGCGGTAGTAACCAGGTCGTATCCACTAGCAACGGCTCAACCTCTCTGACTGCTGAAGATAGGCGCGGTACAAGGGAGTAGACAAGAGCAAGGTCGGACGTAGCAGAAGGTCGGGGCAGGCAGCAAGGATCGTAGTCAGGGGCAACGGCAGGAGGTCTGGAACACAGGCAAGGAAACGCTTTCACTGGCGCAATGGCAACAAGATCCGGCGAGGGAGTGCAGGGGAAGTGAGGTAATATAGGGAAGTGCACAGGTGAACACACTAATTAAAACCTCATGCGCCAATCAGTGGCGCACTGGCCCTTTAAATCGCAGAGAGCCGGCGCGCGCCCTAGGGAGCGGGGCTGCGCGCGCCGGGACAACACAGACGGGGAACGAGTCTGGTAAGCGGGCCGGGATGCGCACCGCGAGCGGGCACGTCCCGCATCGCGAATCGCATCCCGGCTAGGGACATTATCGCAGCGCTCCCGGTCAGCGGGTCTGACCAGGGCGCTGCGAACAGGAGAACGCTGAACCTGAAAATCTGTGAATAAGATCCTTGTCGAGAATGTTATCCTCGGGTTCCCATGACCTCTCCTCTGGGCCGCAATTCTCCCAATCTACAAGAATTTTTTTTTTTACCTCTGACCGTCTTAGGCTCGAGAATTTCTTTAACCGAGAAGATGTCAGAGGACCCGGAAACAGGAGTAGGAGCAACAACCTTGGGAGAGAAGCGGTTAAGGATGAGTGGTTTAAGGAGAGAGACATGGAAAGCATTGGGAATACGGAGAGAAGGAGGAAGAAAGAGTTTGTAGGAGACAGGGTTGATTTGGCACTTGATTTTAAAGGGTCCAAGATAACGTGGTCCCAGTTTATAACTGGGGACACGAAAGCGGACATACTAGGCGGAGAGCCATACCTTGTCCCCAGGAACATAGACAGGAGGAGTTCTTCTTTTCCTATCGGCATGTTTCTTCATCCGGGATGAGTCCTGTATGAGGGATTTTTGAGTCTCTTTCCAGATGGTGGAGAAGTCCCGAGTCTCCTCATCCACAGCGGGCAGACCAGAAGGCAAGGGAGTGGGGAGGGGGGGAAGAGGGTGACGGCCGTACACCACAAAAAATGGGGATTTAGTGGAAGATTCAGAGACTCTGAAATTATACGAGAATTCGGCCCATGGTAGAAGATCTGCCCAGTCATCCTGGCGGGAGGAAACAAAATGTCGCAAATAGTCACCAAGAACCTGATTAACTCTTTCCACTTGCTCATTGGATTGGGGATGATAAGAAGACGAGAAGTTTAATTTGATTTTGAGTTGATTACAGAGGGCCCTCCAGAATTTAGACACAAATTGGACGCCTCTATCCGAGACGATATGCGTAGGAAGCTCGTGAAGGCGAAAAATGTGTATAAAAAATTGTTTCGCCAACTGAGGCGCAGAAGGAAGACCTGGAAGAGGGATGAAATGTGCCATCTTGGAAAACCAATCAACGACCACCCAAATAACTGTGTTGCCACGGGATAAAGGTAAGTCTGTAATAAAGTCCATACCAATCTGAGACCATGGTCGCTCAGGAACAGGCAGAGGATGGAGGAGACCGGCAGGCTTCTGGCGAGGAGTCTTGTTCAGGGCACAGACTGAGAGAGGGAGAAGACAAGAGCTGCTTAGACAACACCACACAGACAATGAAAGGACTACACAACTTCCAGTGAGGAGAGAGGGAGAAGACGAGCTGCTGAGAAAACTAGAGATGAGCAAACTTACAGTAAATTCGATTCGTCACGAACATCTCGGCTCGGCAGTTGCTGACTTTAGCCTGCAAAAATTAGTTCAGCTTTCAGGTGCTCCGGTGGCTGGAAAAGCTGGAGAGTCCTAGGAGAGTCTCCAGCCACCGGAGCACCTGAAAGCTGAACTAATTTTTGCAGGCTAAAGTCAGCAACTGCCGAGCCGAGATGTTCGTGACGAATCGAATTTACTGTAAGTTCGCTCATCTCTAGAGAACACCACACAGACAATGAGAGGACTCAAGTGCATCAGAAACTTAGGCCGAGGTTTATCAATCTGCCAGAAATTCTGCTTATATCTCACAATCACCATGAGTGTCGGGTCTGAGTCCGGACGACATTTTCTTTCCTAATTATATTGACGATTCACCCCGGATAACGAGACTAGTGGTCAGTGTTCAGAATCCGGAAGGAAGAATGGAGAAGCTTAGTCACGGGATGTCAGGCTGTATTACTAGGAGAACATAAAGTAATGCTGTCCGTCCAGTAACGGGATGTCAGGCTGTATTACTAGGAGAACATAAAGTAATGCTGTCCGTCCAGTAACGGGATGTCAGGCTGTATTACTAGGAGAACATAAAGTAATGCTGTCCGTCCAGTAACGGGATGTCAGGCTGTACTAGGAGAACATAAAGTAATGCTGTCCGTCCAGTAACGGGATGTCAGGCTGTATTACTAGGAGAACATAAAGTAATGCTGTCCGTCCAGCACCGGGATGTCAGGCTGTATTACTAGGAGAACATAAAGTAATGCTGTCCGTCCAGCACCGGGATATCAGGCTGTATTACTAGGAGAACATAAAGTAATGCTGTCCGTCCAATAACGGGATGTCAGGCTGTATTACTAGGAGAACATAAAGTAATGCTGTCCGTCCAATAACGGGATGTCAGGCTGTATTACTAGGAGAACATAAAGTAATGCTGTCCGTCCAGTAACGGGATGTCAGGCTGTATTACTAGGAGAACATAAAGTAATGCTGTCCGTCCAGTAACGGGATGTCAGGCTGTATTACTAGGAGAACATAAAGTAATGCTTTCCGTCCAGTAACGGGATGTCAGGCTGTATTACTAGGAGAACATAAAGTAATGCTGTCCGTCCAGTAACGGGATGTCAGGCTGTATTACTAGGAGAACATAAAGTAATGCTGTCCGTCCAGTAACGGGATGTCAGGCTGTACTAGGAGAACATAAAGTAATGCTGTCCGTCCAATAACGGGATGTCAGGCTGTATTACTAGGAGAACATAAAGTAATGCTGTCCGTCCAGCACCGGGATGTCAGGCTGTATTACTAGGAGAACATAAAGTAATGCTGTCCGTCCAGCACCGGGATATCAGGCTGTATTACTAGGAGAACATAAAGTAATGCTGTCCGTCCAATAACGGGATGTCAGGCTGTATTACTAGGAGAACATAAAGTAATGCTGTCCGTCCAATAACGGGATGTCAGGCTGTATTACTAGGAGAACATAAAGTAATGCTGTCCGTCCAGTAACGGGATGTCAGGCTGTATTACTAGGAGAACATAAAGTAATGCTGTCCGTCCAGTAACGGGATGTCAGGCTGTATTACTAGGAGAACATAAAGTAATGCTGTCCGTCCAGTAACGGGATGTCAGGCTGTATTACTAGGAGAACATAAAGTAATGCTGTCCATCCAGCACCGGGATATCAGGCTGTACTACTAGGAGAACATAAAGTAATGCTGTCCGTCCAGTAACGGGATGTCAGGCTGTATTACTAGGAGAACATAAAGTAATGCTGTCCGTCCAATAACGGGATGTCAGGCTGTATTACTAGGAGAACATAAAGTAATGCTGTCCGTCCAGCACCGGGATATCAGGCTGTACTACTAGGAGAACATAAAGTAATGCTGTCCGTCCAGCACCGGGATGTCAGGCTGTATTACTAGGAGAACATAAAGTAATGCTGTCCGTCCAGTAACGGGATGTCAGGCTGTACTACTAGGAGAACATAAAGTAATGCTGTCCGTCCAACACCGGGATGTCAGGCTGTATTACTAGGAGAACATAAAGTAATGCTGTCCGTCCAATAACGGGATGTCAGGCTGTATTACTAGGAGAACATAAAGTAATGCTGTCCGTCCAATAATGGGATGTCAGGCTGTATTACTAGGAGAACATAAAGTAATGCTGTCCGTCCAGTAACGGGATGTCAGGCTGTATTACTAGGAGAACATAAAGTAATGCTGTCCGTCCAATAACGGGATGTCAGGCTGTATTACTAGGAGAACATAAAGTAATGCTGTCCGTCCAGCACTGGGATGTCAGGCTGTATTACTAGGAGAACATAAAGTAATGCTGTCCGTCCAGTAACGGGATGTCAGGCTGTATTACTAGGAGAACATAAAGTAATGCTGTCCGTCCAATAACGGGATGTCAGGCTGTATTACTAGGAGAACATAAAGTAATGCTGTCCGTCCAGCACTGGGATGTCAGGCTGTATTACTAGGAGAACATAAAGTAATGCTGTCCGTCCAGTAACGGGATGTCAGGCTGTACTACTAGGAGAACATAAAGTAATGCTGTCCGTCCAGTAACGGGATGTCAGGCTGTATTACTAGGAGAACATAAAGTAATGCTGTCCGTCCAGCACCGGGAAGTCAGGCTGTATTACTAGGAGAACATAAAGTAATGCTGTCCGTCCAGCACTGGGATGTCAGGCTGTATTACTAGGAGAACATAAAGTAATGCTGTCCGTCCAGCACTGAGATGTCAGGCTGTATTACTAGGAGAACATAAAGTAATGCTGTCCGTCCAGTAACGGGATGTCAGGCTGTATTACTAGGAGAACATAAAGTAATGCTGTCCGTCCAGCACCGGGATGTCAGGCTGTATTACTAGGAGAACATAAAGTAATGCTGTCCGTCCAGTAACGGGATGTCAGGCTGTATTACTAGGAGAACATAAAGTAATGCTGTCCGTCCGTCCAATAACGGGATGTCAGGCTGTATTACTAGGAGAACAAAAAGTAATGCTGTCCGTCCATCCAATAACGGGATGTCAGGCTGTATTACTAGGAGAACATAAAGTAATGCTGTCCGTCCAGCATCGGGATGTCAGGCTGTATTACTAGGAGAACATAAAGTAATGCTGTCCGTCCAGCACTGGGATGTCAGGCTGTATTACTAGGAGAACATAAAGTAATGCTGTCCGTCCAGCACTGGGATGTCAGGCTGTATTACTAGGAGAACATAAAGTAATGCTGTCCGTCCAATAACGGGATGTCAGGCTGTACTACTAGGAGAACATAAAGTAATGCTGTCCGTCCAGTAACGGGATGTCAGGCTGTATTACTAGGAGAACATAAAGTAATGCTGTCCGTCCAGTAACGGGATGTCAGGCAGTATTACTAGGAGAACATAAAGTAATGCTGTCCGTCCAGTAACGGGATGTCAGGCTGTACTACTAGGAGAACATAAAGTAATGCTGTCCGTCCAGTAACGGGATGTCAGGCAGTATTACTAGGAGAACATAAAGTAATGCTGTCCGTCCAGTAACGGGATGTCAGGCTGTACTACTAGGAGAACATAAAGTAATGCTGTCCGTCCAGTAACGGGATGTCAGGCTGTATTACTAGGAGAACATAAAGTAATGCTGTCCGTCCAGTAACGGGATGTCAGGCTGTACTACTAGGAGAACATAAAGTAATGCTGTCCGTCCAGTAACGGGATGTCAGGCTGTATTACTAGGAGAACATAAAGTAATGCTGTCTGTCCAATAACTGGATGTCAGGCTGTATTACTAGGAGAACATAAAGTAATGCTGTCCGTCCAGTAAGGGGTTGTCAGGCTGTATTACTAGGAGAACATAAAGTAATGCTGTCCGTCCAGTAAGGGGTTGTCAGGCTGTATTACTAGGAGAACATAAAGTAATGCTGTCCGTCCAGCATCGGGATGTCAGGCTGTATTACTAGGAGAACATAAAGTAATGCTGTCCGTCCAGTAACGGGATGTCAGGCTGTATTACTAGGAGAACATAAAGTAATGCTGTCCGTCCAATAACGGGATGTCAGGCTGTATTACTAGGAGAACATAAAGTAATGCTGTCCGTCCAATAACGGGATGTCAGGCTGTACTACTAGGAGAGTGATGCTGGACATAGGGGCAGACACCCTGGAGACATGATGGGGGCGGGGAGAGGCACAGAACAGTTCTGTCCTATCACTTCCTATGTTTTTTATTATTTTACTCACTGATCCAGCAGAGTAATAACTATAATACAACCCAAAATACTGACCAGGCCCCAGCGAGAATTGAACTCGCGACCCCTGGTTTACAAGACCAGTGCTCTAACCACTGAGCTATGGAGCCTCTTATATATGGAACTGACCAATGAGTCCAGAATGGTGTAAGCCTGGAAGGTACAGGATGGCTCCGCCCACTGGACAACAGACCAATGACGAGCGCTCATGTGTCTCGGGCAGCGCTGATGGATGGCAGCTGTACACACCTGAGAGAGAGTCATGAGCAGGACGTGAAACAGGTTGTATAGAAGAACAATACACAGACATGGTGAAGGAGGGAGCAGTATAGGAGAATTATAAAGGGGCACTCCTATCATAGTATGGACAGTATAGGAGAAATATAAAGGGGCACTCCTATCATAGTATGGACAGTATAGGAGAATTATAAAGGGGCACTCCTATCATAGTATGGACAGTATAGGAGAATTATAAAGGGGCACTCCTATCATAGTATGGACAGTATAGGAGAAATATAAAGGGGCACTCCTATCATAGTATGGGCAGTATAGGAGAATTATAAAGGGGCACTCCTATCATAGTATGGACAGTATAGGAGAAATATAAAGGGGCACTCCTATCATAGTATGGACAGTATAGGAGAATTATAAAGGGGCACTCCTATCATAGTATGGACAGTATAGGAGAAATATAAAGGGGCACTCCTATCATAGTATGGGCAGTATAGGATGATTATAAAGGGGCACTCCTATCATAGTATGGACAGTATAGGAGAATTATAAAGGGGCACTCCTATCATAGTATGGTAAGTATAGGAGAATTATAAAGGGGCACTCCTATCATAGTATGGTAAGTATAGGAGAATTATAAAGGGGCACTTCTATCATAGTATGGTAAGTATAGGAGAATTATAAAGGGGCACTCCTATCATAGTATGGACAGTATAGGAGAATTATAAAGGGGCACTCCTATCATAGTATAGACAGTATAGGAGAATTATAAAGGGGCACTCCTATCATAGTATGGACAGTATAGGAGAATTATAAAGGGGCACTCCTATCATAGTATGGACAGTATAGGAGAATTATAAAGGGGCACTCCTATCATAGTATGGTAAGTATAGGAGAATTATAAAGGGGCACTCCTATCATAGTATGGTCAGTATAGGAGAATTATAAAGGGGCACTCCTATCATAGTATGGTAAGTATAGGAGAATTATAAAGGGGCACTCCTATCATAGTATGGACAGTATAGGAGAATTATAAAGGGGCACTCCTATCATAGTATAGACAGTATAGGAGAATTATAAAGGGGCACTCCTATCATAGTATGGTAAGTATAGGAGAATTATAAAGGGGCACTCCTATCATAGTATGGACAGTATAGGAGAATTATAAAGGGGCACTCCTATCATAGTATGGACAGTATAGGAGAATTATAAAGGGGCACTCCTATCATAGTATGGACAGTATAGGAGAATTATAAAGGGGCACTCCTATCATAGTATGGTAAGTATAGGAGAATTATAAAGGGGCACTCCTATCATAGTATGGTAAGTATAGGAGAATTATAAAGGGGCACTCCTATCATAGTATGGTCAGTATAGGAGAATTATAAAGGGGCACTCCTATCATAGTATGAACAGTATAGGAGAATTATAAAGGGGCACTCCTATCATAGTATGGTCAGTATAGGATAGTTATAAAGGGGCACTCCTATCATAGTATGATCAGTATAAAACTAGGAGAATTATTAAAGGGGCACTAATATCATAGTATGGACAGTATAGGAGAATTATAAAGTGGCACTCCTATCATAGTATGGACAGTATAGGAGAATTATAAAGGGGCACTCCTATCATAGTATGGGCAGTATAGGAGAATTATAAAGGGGCACTCCTATCATAGTATGGACAGTATAGGAGAATTATAAAGGGGAACTCCGATCATAGTATGGACAGTATAGGAGAATTATAAAGGGGCACTCCTATCATAGTATGGACAGTATAGGAGAATTATAAAGGGGAACTCCTATCATAGTATGGACAGTATAGGAGAATTATAAAGGGGAACTCCTATCATAGTATGGACAGTATAGGAGAATTATAAAGGGGCACTCTTATCATAGTATGGTCAGTATAAAACTAGGAGAATTATTAAAGGGGCACTCCTATCATAGTATGGACAGTATAGGAGAATTATGAAGGGGCACTCCTATAATAGTATGGACAATATAGGAGAATTATAAAGGGGCACTCCTATCATAGTATGGTCAGTATAGGAGAATTATAAAGGGGAACTCCTATCATAGTATGATCAGTATAAAACTAGGAGAATTATTAAAGGGGCACTCCTATCATAATATGGTCAGTATAGAACTAGGAGAATTATTAAAGGGGCACTCCTATCATAGTATGGTCAGTATAAAACTAGGAGAATTATTAAAGGGGAACTCCTATCATAGTATTATCAGTATAAAACTAAGAGAATTATTAAAGGGGCACTCCTATCATAATATGGTCAGTATAGAACTAGGAGAATTATTAAAGGGGCACTCCTATCATAATATGGTCAGTATAGAACTAGGAGAATTATTAAAGGGGCACTCCTATCATAATATGGTCAGTATAGAACTAGGAGAATTATTAAAGGGGCACTCCTATCATAGTATGGTTAATATAGAACTAGGAAAAATATAAAGGGGCAATCCTATCATAGTATGGTCAGTATAGCAGAATTTTAAAGGGGCACTCCTCTCATAGTATGATCAGTATAAAACTAGGAGAATTATTAAAGGGGCACTCCTATCATAGAATGGTCAGTATAGGGTAATTATAAAGGGGCACTCCTATCATAGTATGGTCAGTATAGGAGAATTATAAAAGGGCACTCCTATCATAGTATGGACAGTATAGGAGAATTATAAAGGGGCACTCCTATCATAGTATGGTCAGTATAGGAGAATTATAAAGGGGCACTCCTATCATAGTATGCTCAGTATAGGAGAATTATAAAGGGGCACTCCTATCATAGTATGGTCAGTACAGAACTAGGAGAATTATAAAGGGGCACTCATATCATAGTATGGGCAGTATAGGAGAATTATAAAGGGGCACTCCTATCATAGTATGGTCAGTATAGGAGAATTATAAAGGGGCACTCCTATCATAGTATGGTCAGTATAGGAGAATTATAAAGGGGCACTCCTATCATAGTATGGACAGTATAGGAGAATTATAAAGGGGAACTCCTATCATAGTATGGACAGTATAGGAGAATTATAAAGGGGAACTCCTATCATAGTATGGACAGTATAGGAGAATTATAAAGGGGCACTCTAATCATAGTATGGTCAGTATAAAACTAGGAGAATTATTAAAGGGGCACTCCTATCATAGTATGGACAGTATAGGAGAATTATAAAGGGGCACTCCAATCATAGTATGGACAGTATAGGATAATTATAAAGGGGCACTCCTATCATAGTATGGTCAGTATAGGAGAATTATAAAGGGGAATTCCTATCATAGTATGATCAGTATAAAGCTAGGAGAATTATTAAAGGGGCACTCCTATCATAATATGGTCAGTATAGGAGAATTATTAAAGGGGCACTCCTATCATAGTATGGACAGTATAGGAGAATTATAAAGGGGCACTCCTATCATAGTATGGACAGTATAGGAGAATTATAAAGGGGAACTCCTATCATAGTATGGTTAGTATAAAACTAGGAGAATTATTAAAGGGGCACTCCTATCATAGTATGATCAGTATAAAACTAGGAGAATTATTAAAGGGGCACTCCTATCATAATATGGTCAGTATAGAACTAGGAGAATTATTAAAGGGGCACTCCAATCATAATATGGTCAGTATAGAACTAGGAGAATTATTAAAGGGGCACTCCTATCATAGTATGGTTAATATAGAACTAGGAAAAATATAAAGGGGCAATCCTATCATAGTATGGTCAGTATAGCAGAATTTTAAAGGGGCACTCCTATCATAGTATGATCAGTATAAAACTAGGAGAATTATTAAAGGGGCACTCCTATCATAGTATGGACAGTATAGGAGAATTATAAATGGGCACTCCTATCATAGTATGGACAGTATAGGAGAATTATAAAGGGGCACTCCTATCATAGTATGGACAGTATAGGAGAATTATAAAGGGGCACTCCTATCATAGTATGGGCAGTATAGGAGAATTATAAAGGGGCACTCCTATCATAGTATGCTCAGTATAGGAGAATTATAAAGGGTCACTCCTATCATAGTATGGTCAGTATAGGAGAATTATAAAGGGGCACTCCTATCATAGTATGCTCAGTATAGGAGAATTATAAAGGGGCACTCCTATCATAGTATGGTCAGTACAGAACTAGGAGAATTATAAAGGGGCACTCATATCATAGTATGGGCAGTATAGGAGAATTATAAAGGGGCACTCCTATCATAGTATGGACAGTATAGGAGAATTATAAAGGGGCACTCCTATCATAGTATGGTCAGTATAGGAGAATTATAAAGGGGCACTCCTATCATAGTATGGGCAGTATAGGAGAATTATAAAGGGGCACTCCTATCATAGTATGGGCAGTATAGGAGAATTATAAAGGGGAACTCCTATCATAGTATGATCAGTATAGGAGAATTATAAAGGGGCACTCCTATCATAGTATGGGCAGTATAGAACTAGGAGAATTATAAAGGGGCACTCCTATCATAGTATGGGCAGTGTAGAACTAGGAGAATTATAAAGGGGCACTCCTATCATAGTATGGGCAGTATAGAACTAGGAGAATTATAAAGGGGCACTCCTATCATAGTATGGGAAGTATAGGAGAATTAAAAAGGGGCACTCCTATCATAGTATGGTCAGTATAGGAGAATTATAAAGGGGCACTCCTATCACAGTATGGTCAGTATAGGAGAATTATAAAGGGGCACTCCTATCATAGTATGGTCAGTATAGGAGAATTATAAAGGGGCACTCCTATCATAGTATGGACAGTATAGGAGAATTATAAAGGGGCACTCCTATCATAGTATGGACAGTATAGGAGAATTATAAAGGGGCACTCCTATCATAGTATGGGCAGTATAGGAGAATTATAAAGGGGAACTCCTATCATAGTATGATCAGTATAAAACTAGGAAAATTATTAAAGGGGCACTCCTATCATAATATGGTCAGGATAGGAGAATTATTAAAGGGGCACTCCTATCATAGTATGGACAGTATAGGAGAATTATAAAGGGGAACTCCTATCATAGTATGGACAGTATAGGAGAATTATAAAGGGGAACTCCTATCATAGTATGGTCATTATAAAACTAGGAGAATTATTAAAGGGGCACTCCTATCATAATATGGTCAGTATTATGATACGGCCCCTTTATAATTCTCCTATACTGACCATACTATTATAGGAGTGCCCCTTTATAATTCTCCTACTGACCATACTATGATAGGATTGCCCCTTTATATTTTTCCTAGTTCTATATTAACCATACTATGATAGGAGTGCCCCTTTAATAATTCTCCTAGTTCTATACTGACCATATTATGATAGGAGTGCCCCTTTATAATTCTCCTATGCTGCCCATACTATGATAGGAGTGCCCCTTTATAATTCTCCTATACTGACCATACTATGATAGGAGTGCCCCTTTATAATTCTCCTATACTGCCCATACTATGATATGAGTGCCCCTTTATAATTCTCCTATAATTGCCCCTTTATAATTCTCCTATCATAGTATGGACAGTATAGGAGAATTATAAAGGGGCACTCCTATCATAATATGGTCAGTATAGAACTAGGAGAATTATTAAAGGGGCACTCCTATCATAGTATGGTTAATATAGAACTAGGAAAAATATAAAGGGGCAATCCTATCATAGTATGGTCAGTAGGAGAATTATAAAGGGGCAATTATAGGAGAATTATAAAGGGGCACTCATATCATAGTATGGGCAGTATAGGAGAATTATAAAGGGGCACTCCTATCATAGTATGGTCAGTATAGGAGAATTATAAAGGGGCACTCCTATCATAGTATGAGCAGCATAGGAGAATTATAAAGGGGCACTCCTATCATAATATGGTCAGTATAGAACTAGGAGAATTATTAAAGGGGCACTCCTATCATAATATGGTCAGTATAGAACTAGGAGAATTATTAAAGGGGCACTCCTATCATAGTATGGTTAATATAGAACTAGGAAAAATATAAAGGGGCAATCCAATCATAGTATGGTCAGTAGGAGAATTATAAAGGGGCACTCCTATCATAGTATGGTCAGTATAGGAGAATTATAAAGGGGCACTCCTATCATAGTATGGGCAGCATAGGATAATTATAAAGGGGCACTCCTATCTAAGTATGGTCAGTATAGAACTAGAAGAATTATAAAGGGGCACTCCTATCATATTATAGTCAGTATAGGAGAATTATAAAGGGGCACTCCTATCATAGTATGGGCAGTATAGGAGAATTATAAAGGGGCACTCCTATCATAGTATGCTCAGTATAGGAGAATTATAAAGGGGCACTCCTATCATAGTATGGTCAGTACAGAACTAGGAGAATTATAAAGGGGCACTCATATCAGTATAAAACTAGGAGAATTATTAAAGGGGCACTCCTATCATAATATGGTCAGTATAGAACTAGGAGAATTATTAAAGGGGCACTCCTATCATAATATGGTCAGTATAGAACTAGGAGAATTATTAAAGGGGCACTCCTATCATAGTATGGTTAATATAGAACTAGGAAAAATATAAAGGGGCACTCCTATCATAGTATGATCAGTATAAAACTAGGAGAATTATAAAGGGGCACTCATATCATAGTATGGGCAGTATAGGAGAATTATAAAGGGGCACTCCTATCATAGTATGGTCAGTATAGGAGAATTATAAAGGGGCACTCCTATCATAGTATGGGCAGCATAGGAGAATTATAAAGGGGCACTCCTATCTAAGTATGGTCAGTATAGAACTAGAAGAATTATAAAGGGGCACTCCTATCATATTATGGTCAGTATAGGAGAATTATAAAGGGGCACTCCTATCATAGTATGGGCAGTATAGGAGAATTATAAAGGGGCACTCCTATCATAGTATGATCAGTATAGGAGAATTATAAAGGGGCACTCCTATCATAGTATGGGCAGTATAGAACTAGGAGAATTATAAAGGGGCACTCCTATCATAGTATGGGAAGTATAGGAGAATTATAAAGGGGCACTCCTATCATAGTATGGTCAGTATAGGAGAATAATAAAGGGGCACTCCTATCACAGTATGGTCAGTATAGGAGAATTATAAAGGGGCACTCCTATCATAGTATGGTCAGTATAGGAGAATTATAAAGGGGCACTCCTATCATAGTATGGGCAGTATAGGAGAATTATAAAGGGGCACTCCTATCATAGTATGGACAGTATAGGAGAATTATAAAGGGGTGCTCCTATCATAGTATGGACAGTATAGGAGAATTATAAAGGGGCACTGCTATCATAGTATGGTCAGTATAGGAGAATTATAAAGGGGCACTCCTATCATAGTTAGGACAGTATAGGAGAATTATTAAGGGGCACTCCTATCATAGTATGGGCAGTATAGGAGAATTATTAAAGGGACACTCCTATCATAGTATGGTTAATATAGAACTAGGAGAATTATAAAGGGGCACTCCTATCATAGTATGGACAGTATAGGAGAATTATAAAGGGGCACTCCTATCATAGTATGGTCAGTATAGGAGAATTATAAAGGGGCACTCTTATCATAGTATGGTCAGTATAAAACTAGGAGAATTATTAAAGGGGCACTCCTATCATAGTATGGACAGTATAGGAGAATTATAAAGGGGCACTCCTATTATAGTATGGACAGTATAGGAGAATTATAAAGGGGCATTCCTATCATAGTATGGGCAGTATAGAACTAGGAGAATTATAAAGGGGCACTCCTATCATAGTATGGGAAGTATAGGAGAATTATAAAGGGGCACTCCTATCATAGTATGGTCAGTATAGGAGAATAATAAAGGGGCACTCCTATCACAGTATGGTCAGTATAGGAGAATTATAAAGGGGCACTCCTATCATAGTATGGTCAGTATAGGAGAATTATAAAGGGGCACTCCTATCATAGTATGGACAGTATAGGAGAATTATAAAGGGGCACTCCTATCATAGTATGGACAGTATAGGAGAATTATAAAGGGGCACTCCTATCATAGTATGCCCAGTATAGGAGAATTATAAAGGGGCACTCCTATCATAGTATGGTCAGTACACAACTAGGAGAATTATAAAGGGGCACTCCTATCATAGTATGGTCAGTATAGGAGAATGATAAAGGGGCACTCCTATCATAGTATGGTCAGTATAGGAGAATTATAAAGGGGCACTCCTATCATGGTATGGACAGTATAGGAGAATTATAAAGGGGAACTCCTATCATAGTATGGACAGTATAGCAGAATTATAAAGGGGAACTCCTATCATAGTATGGACAGTATAGGAGAATTATAAAGGGGCACTCTTATCATAGTAAGGTCAGTATAAAACTAGGAGAATTATTAAAGGGGCACTCCTATCATAGTATGGACAGTATAGGAGAATTATAAAGGGGAACTCCTATCATAGTATGATCAGTATAAAACTAGGAGAATTATTAAAGGGACACACCTATCATAGTATGATCAGTATAAAACTAGGAGAATTATTAAAGGGGCACTCCTATCATAATATGGTCAGTATAGAACTAGGAGAATTATTAAAGGGGCACTCCTATCATAGTATGGTCAGTACACAACTAGGAGAATTATAAAGGGGCACTCCTATCATAGTATGGTTAATATAGAACTAGGAAAAATATAAAGGGGCAATCCTATCATAGTATGGTCAGTATAGGAGAATTATAAAGGGGCACTCCTATCATAGTATGCTCAGTATAGGAGAATTATAAAGGGGCACTCCTATCATAGTATGGTCAGTATAGGAGAATTATAAAGGGGCACTCCTATCATAGTATGGTCAGTACAGAACTAGGAGAATTATAAAGGGGCACTCATATCATAGTATGGCCAGTATAGGAGAATTATAAAGGGGCACTCCTATCATAGTATGGGCAGTATAGGAGAATTATAAAGGGGCACTCCTATCATAGTATGATCAGTATAGGAGAATTATAAAGGGGCACTCCTATCATAGTATGGGCAGTATAGAACTAGGAGAATTATAAAGGGGCACTCCTATCATAGTATGGGCAGTGTAGAACTAGGAGAATTATAAAGGGGCACTCCTATCATAGTATGATCAGTATAGGAGAATTATAAAGGGGCACTCCTATCATAGTATGGACAGTATAGGAGAATTATTAAGGGGCATTCCTTTCATAGTATGGACAGTATAGGAGAATTATTAAAGGGACACTCCTATCATAGTATGGGCAGTATAGGAGAATTATTAAAGGGACACTCCTATCATAGTATGGTCAGTATAGGAGAATTATAAAGGGGCACTCCTATTATAGTATGGTCAGTACAGAACTAGGAGAATTATAAAGGGGCACTCCTATCATAGTATGGTCAGTATAGGAGAATTATAAAGGGGCACTCCTATCATAGTATGATCAGTATAGGAGAATTATAAAGGGGCACTCATATCATAGTATGGGCAGTATAGGAGAATAATAAAGGGACACTCCTATCATAGTATGGTCAGTATAGGAGAATTATAAAGGGGCACTCCTATCATAGTATGGACAGTATAGGAGAATTATAAAGGGGCACTCCTATCATAGTATGGTCAGTGTAGGAGAATTATTAAGGGGCACTCCTATCATTGTATGATAAGTATAAAACTAGGAGAATTATAAAGGGGCACTCCTATCATAGTATGGTCAGTACAGAACAAGGAGAATTATAAAGGGGCACTCCTATCATAGTATGGTCATTATAGAACTAGGAGAATTATAAAGAGGCACTCCTATCATAGTATGGTAGTATAGGAGAATTATAAAGGGGCACTCCTATCATAGTATGGTCAGTATAGGAGAATTATAAAGGGGCACTCCTATCATAGTATAGTCAGTATAGGAGAATTATAAAGGGGCACTCCTATCATAGTATGGTCAGTATAGGAGAATTATAAAGGGGCACTCTTATCATAGCATGGTCAGTATAGAACAAGGAGAATTATAAAGGGGCACTCCTATCATAGTATGGTCAGTATAGGAGAATTATAAAGGGGCACTCCTATCATAGTATGGGCAGTATAGGAGAATTATAAAGAAGCACTCTGATCACTGATCACCATACAATACTAATCACTGATCACCATACAATACTAATCACTGATCACCATACAATACTAACCACTGATCACCATACAATACTAATCACTGATCACCATACAATACTAATCACTGATCACCATACAATACTAACCACTGATCACCATACAATACTAACCACTGATCACCATACAATACTAATCACTGATCACCATACATACTAACCACTGATCACCGTACAATACTAATCACTGATCACCATACAATACTAATCACTGATCACCATACAATACTAACCACTGATCACCATACAATACTAATCACTGATCACCATACAATACTAATCACTGATCACCATACAATACTAATCACTGATCACCATACAATACTAATCACTGATCACCATACAATACTAACCACTGATCACCATACAATACTAATCACTGATCACCATACTATACTAACCACTGATCACCATACAATACTAATCACTGATCACCATACAATACTAACCACTGATCCCCATACAATACTAACCACTGATCACCATACAATACTAATCACTGATCACCATACAATACTAATCACTGATCACCATACAATACTAATCACTGATCACCATACAATACTAATCCCTGATCACCATACAATACTAATCCCTGATCACCATACAATACTAACCACTGATCACCATACAATACTAACCACTGATCACCGTACAATACTAACCACTGATCACCATACAATACTAATCACTGATCACCATACAATACTAACCACTGATCCCCATACAATACTAACCACTGATCACCATACAATACTAACCACTGATCCCCATACAATACTAACCACTGATCACCGTACAATACTAATCCCTGATCACCATACAATACTAACCACTGATCACCATACAATACTAATCACTGATCACCATACAATACTAACCACTGATCCCCATACAATACTAACCACTGATCACCATACAATACTAACCACTGATCCCCATACAATACTAACCACTGATCACCGTACAATACTAATCACTGATCACCATACAATACTAACCACTGATCACCATACAATACTAATCACTGATCACCATACAATACTAACCACTGATCCCCATACAATACTAACCACTGATCACCATACAATACTAATCACTGATCACCATACAATACTAATCACTGATCACCATACAATACTAATCACTGATCACCATACAATACTAATCCCTGATCACCATACAATACTAACCACTGATCACCATACAGTACTAATCACTGATCATTATACAATACTAATCACTGATCACCATACAGTACTAATCACTGATCACCATACAATACTAATCACTGATCACCATACAATACTAATCACTGATCACCATACAATACTAATCACTGATCACCATACAATACTAATCACTGATCACCATACAATACTAACCACTGATCACCATACAATACTAATCACTGATCACCATACAATACTAATCACTGATCACCATACAATACTAATCACTGATCACCATACAATACTAATCACTGATCACCATACAATACTAACCACTGATCACCATACAATACTAATCACTGATCACCATACAATACTAATCACTGATCACCATACAATACTAATCACTGATCACCATACAATACTAATCACTGATCACCATACAATACTAACCACTGATCACCATACAATACTAACCACTGATCACCATACAATGCTAACCACTGATCACCATACAATACTAATCACTGATCACCATACAATACTAATCACTGATCACCATACAATACTAATCACTGATCACCATACAATACTAATCACTGATCACCATACAGTACTAACCACTGATCACCATACAATACTAATCACTGATCACCATACAGTACTAACCACTGATCACCGTACAATACTAATCACTGATCACCATACAATACTAATCACTGATCACCATACAATACTAACCACTGATCACCATACAATACTAATCACTGATCACCATACAATACTAATCACTGATCACCATACAATACTAACCACTGATCACCATACAATACTAACCACTGATCACCATACAATACTAACCACTGATCACCGTACAATACTGATCACCATACAATACTAATCACTGATCACCATACAATACTAACCACTGATCACCATACAATACTAATCACTGATCACCATACAATACTAATCACTGATCACCATACAATACTAATCACTGATCACCATACAATACTAACCACTGATCACCATACAATACTAACCACTGATCACCATACTATACTAATCACTGATCACCATACAATACTAACCACTGATCACCGTACAATACTAATCACTGATCACCATACAATACTAATCATTGATCACCATACAATACTAATCACTGTTCACCATACAATACTAACCACTGATCACCATACAATACTAACCACTGATCACCATACAATACTAATCACTGACCACCATACAATACTAACCACTGATCACCATACAATACTAATCACTGATCACCATACAGTACTAATCACTGATCACCATACAATACTAACCACTGATCACCATACAATACTAATCACTGATCACCATACAATACTAATCACTGATCACCATACAATACTAACCACTGATCACCATACAATACTAATCACTGATCACCATACAATACTAACCACTGATCACCATACAATGCTAACCACTGATCACCGTACAATACTAATCACTGATCACCATACAATACTAATCACTGATCACCATACAATACTAACCACTGATCACCATACAATACTGTTACGCCGAGCGCTCCGGTTCCCCGCTCCTCCCCGGAGCGCTCGCTACACTCTCTCCGCTGCAGCGCTCCGGTCAGATCCACTGACCCGGGGCGCTGCGATTCTGCTGCCAGCCGGGATGCGATTCGCGATGCGGGTAGCGCCCGCTCGCGATGCGCACCCCGGCTCCCGTACCTGACTCGCTCTCCCTCGGTCCTGTCCCGGCGCGCGCGGCCCCGCTCCCTAGGGCGCGCGCGCGCCGGGTCTTTGCGATTTAAAGGGCCACTGCGCCGCTGATTGGCGCAGTGATTCCAATTAGTGTCTTCACCTGTGCACTTCCCTATATCACCTCACTTCCCCTGCACTTCCCTGCCGGATCTTGTTGCCATTGTGCCAGTGAAAGCGTTCCTTGTATGTTCCTAGCCTGTGTTCCAGACCTCCTGCCGTTGCCCCTGACTACGATCCTTGCTGCCTGCCCCGACCTTCTGCTACATCCGACCTTGCTTCTGTCTACTCCCTTGTACCGCGCCTATCTTCAGCAGCCAGAGAGGTTGAGCCGTTGCTAGTGGATACGACCTGGTCACTACCGCCGCAGCAAGACCATCCCGCTTTGCGGCGGGCTCTGGTGAAAACCAGTAGTGACTTAGAACCGATCCACTAGCACGGTCCACGCCAATCCCTCTCCGGCACAGAGGATCCACTACCAGCCAGCCGGCATCGTGACAGTAGATCCGGCCATGGATCCCGCTGAAGTTCCTCTGCCAGTTGTCGCTGACCTCACCACGGTGGTCGCCCAGCAGTCACAACAGATAGCGCAACAAGGCCAACAGCTGTCTCAACTGACCGTGATGCTACAACAGTTACTACCACAGCTTCAGCAGTCATCTCCTCCGCCAGCTCCTGCACCTCCTCCGCAGCGAGTGGCCGCTCCTGGGCTACGCCTATCCTTGCCGGATAAATTTGATGGGGACTCTAAGTTTTGCCGTGGCTTTCTTTCCCAATGTTCCCTGCATCTGGAGATGATGTCGGACCTGTTTCCCACTGAAAGGTCTAAGGTGGCTTTCGTAGTCAGCCTTCTGTCCGGAAAAGCCCTGTCATGGGCCACACCGCTCTGGGACCGCAATGATCCTGTCACTGCCTCTGTACACTCCTTCTTCTCGGAAGTCCGAAGTGTCTTTGAGGAACCTGCCCGAGCCTCTTCTGCTGAGACTGCCCTGTTGAACCTGGTCCAGGGTAATTCTTCCGTTGGCGAGTATGCCGTACAATTCCGTACTCTTGCTTCAGAATTGTCCTGGAATAATGAGGCCCTCTGCGCGACCTTTAAAAAAGGCCTATCCAGCAACATTAAAGATGTTCTGGCCGCACGAGAAATCCCTGCTAACCTACATGAACTTATTCACCTAGCCACTCGCATTGACATGCGTTTTTCCGAAAGGCGTCAGGAGCTCCGCCAAGATATGGACTCTGTTCGCACGAGGCGTTTCTTCTCCTCGGCTCCTCTCTCCTCTGGTCCCCTGCAATCTGTTCCTGTGCCTCCCGCCGTGGAGGCTATGCAGGTCGACCGGTCTCGCCTGACACCTCAAGAGAGGACACGACGCCGCATGGAGAACCTCTGCCTGTACTGTGCTAGTACCGAACACTTCCTGAGGGATTGTCCTATCCGTCCTCCCCGCCTGGAAAGACGTCCGCTGACTCCGCACAAAGGAGAGACAGTCCTTGATGTCTACTCTGCTTCTCCACGTCTTACTGTGCCTGTGCGGATGTCTGCCTCTGCCTTCTCCTTCTCTACTATGGCCTTCTTGGACTCTGGATCTGCAGGAAATTTTATTTTGGCCTCTCTCGTCAACAGGTTCAACATCCCAGTGACCAGTCTCGCCAGACCCCTTTACATCAATTGTGTAAACAATGAAAGATTGGACTGTACCATACGCTTCCGCACGGAGCCCCTTCTAATGAGCATCGGATCTCATCACGAGAGGATTGAACTTTTGGTCCTCCCCAATTGCACCTCGGAAATTCTCCTTGGACTTCCCTGGCTTCAACTTCATTCCCCAACCCTGGATTGGTCCACGGGGGAGATCAAGAGTTGGGGGCCCTCTTGTTCCAAGGACTGTCTAAGACCGGTTCCCAGTAACCCTTGCCGTGACTCTGTGGTTCCCTCAGTAACCGGTCTCCCTAAGGCCTATATGGACTTCGCGGATGTTTTCTGCAAAAAACAAGCTGAGACTCTACCTCCTCACAGGCCTTATGATTGCCCTATCGACCTCCTCCCGGGTACTACTCCACCCCGGGGCAGAATTTATCCTCTCTCTGCCCCAGAGACTCTTGCCATGTCTGAGTATGTCCAGGAAAATTTAAAAAAGGGCTTTATCCGTAAATCCTCCTCTCCTGCCGGAGCTGGATTTTTCTTTGTGTCCAAAAAAGATGGCTCCCTACGTCCTTGCATTGACTACCGCGGTCTTAATAAAATCACGGTTAAGAACCGCTACCCCCTACCCCTCATCTCTGAACTCTTTGATCGCCTCCAAGGTGCCCACATCTTTACTAAATTGGACTTAAGAGGCGCCTATAACCTCATCCGCATCAGAGAGGGGGATGAGTGGAAAACGGCGTTTAACACCAGAGATGGACACTTTGAGTATCTGGTCATGCCCTTTGGACTGTGCAACGCCCCTGCTGTCTTCCAAGACTTTGTCAATGAAATTTTTCGTGATCTGTTATACTCCTGTGTTGTTGTATATCTGGACGATATCCTAATTTTTTCTGCCAATCTAGAAGAACACCGCCAGCATGTCCGTATGGTTCTTCAGAGACTTCGTGACAATCAACTCTATGCCAAAATTGAGAAATGTCTGTTTGAATGCCAATCTCTTCCTTTTCTAGGATATTTGGTCTCTGGCCAGGGACTACAAATGGATCCAGACAAACTCTCTGCCGTCTTAGATTGGCCACGCCCCTCCGGACTCCGTGCTATCCAACGCTTTTTGGGGTTCGCCAATTATTACAGGCAATTTATTCCACATTTTTCTACCGTTGTGGCTCCTATCGTGGCTTTAACCAAAAAAAATGCCGATCCCAAGTCGTGGCCTCCTCAAGCGGAAGACGCCTTTAAACGACTCAAGTCTGCCTTTTCTTCGGCTCCCGTGCTCTCCAGACCTGACCCATCTAAACCCTTCCTATTGGAGGTTGATGCCTCCTCAGTGGGAGCTGGAGCGGTCCTTCTACAAAAAAATTCTTCCGGGCATGCCGTCACTTGTGGTTTTTTTTCTAGGACCTTCTCTCCAGCGGAGAGGAACTACTCCATCGGGGATCGAGAGCTTCTAGCCATTAAATTAGCACTTGAGGAATGGAGGCATCTGCTGGAGGGATCAAGATTTCCAGTTATTATTTACACCGACCACAAGAACCTCTCCTACCTCCAGTCTGCCCAACGGCTGAATCCTCGCCAGGCCCGGTGGTCTCTGTTCTTTGCCCGATTTAATTTTGAGATTCACTTTCGTCCTGCCGATAAGAACATTAGGGCCGATGCTCTCTCTCGTTCCTCGGATGCCTCAGAAGTTGAACTCTCTCCGCAACACATCATTCCACCTGACTGCCTGATCTCCACTTCTCCAGCCTCCATCAGGCAAACTCCTCCAGGAAAGACCTTTGTTTCTCCACGCCAACGCCTCGGAATCCTCAAATGGGGTCACTCCTCCCATCTCGCAGGTCATGCGGGCATCAAGAAATCTGTGCAACTCATCTCCCGCTTCTATTGGTGGCCGACTCTGGAGACGGATGTTGTGGACTTTGTGCGAGCCTGCACTATCTGTGCCCGGGATAAGACTCCTCGCCAGAAGCCCGCTGGTTTTCTTCATCCCCTGCCTGTCCCCGAACAGCCTTGGTCTCTGATTGGTATGGATTTTATTACTGATTTACCCCCTTCCCGTGGCAACACTGTTATTTGGGTGGTCGTTGATCGATTCTCCAAAATGGCACATTTCATCCCTCTTCCTGGTCTTCCTTCAGCGCCTCAGTTGGCTAAACAATTTTTTGTACACATTTTTCGTCTTCACGGGTTGCCTACGCAGATCGTCTCGGATAGAGGCGTCCAATTTGTGTCTAAATTCTGGAGGGCTCTCTGTAAACAACTCAAGATTAAATTAAATTTTTCTTCTGCATATCATCCCCAGTCCAATGGACAAGTAGAAAGAATTAACCAGGTCTTGGGTGATTATTTGCGACATTTTGTTTCCTCCCGCCAGGATGACTGGGCAGATCTCCTTCCATGGGCCGAATTCTCGTATAACTTCAGAGTCTCTGAATCTTCCTCCAAATCCCCATTTTTCGTGGTGTACGGCCGTCACCCTCTTCCCCCCCTCCCTACCCCCTTGCCCTCTGGTCTGCCCGCTGTGGATGAAATTTCTCGTGACCTTTCCATTATATGGAGAGAGACCCAAAATTCTCTCTTACAGGCTTCTTCACGCATGAAGAGGTTCGCGGATAAGAAAAGAAGAGCTCCTCCCGTTTTTTCCCCTGGAGACAAGGTATGGCTCTCCGCTAAATATGTCCGCTTCCGTGTCCCTAGCTACAAGTTGGGACCACGCTATCTTGGTCCTTTCAAAATTTTGTGTCAAATTAATCCTGTCTCTTACAAACTTCTTCTTCCTCCTTCTCTCCGTATTCCTAATGCCTTTCACGTCTCTCTTCTTAAACCACTCATCCTCAACCGTTTTTCTCCCAAATCTGTTCCTCCCACTCCTGTTTCCGGCTCCTCGGACATCTTCTCTGTCAAAGAGATCTTAGCCTCTAAAAAGGTCAGAGGGAAAACTTTTTTTTTAGTGGACTGGGAGGATTGTGGTCCTGAAGAGAGATCCTGGGAACCTGAGGACAACATCCTAGATAAAAGTCTGCTCCTCAGGTTCTCAGGCCCTAAAAAGAGGGGGAGACCCAAGGGGGGGGGTACTGTTACGCCGAGCGCTCCGGGTCCCCGCTCCTCCCCGGAGCGCTCGCTACACTCTCTCCGCTGCAGCGCTCCGGTCAGATCCACTGACCCGGGGCGCTGCGATTCTGCTGCCAGCCGGGATGCGATTCACGATGCGGGTAGCGCCCGCTCGCGATGCGCACCCCGGCTCCCGTACCTGACTCGCTCTCCCTCGGTCCTGTCCCGGCGCGCGCGGCCCCGCTCCCTAGGGCGCGCGCTCGCCGGGTCTTTGCGATTTAAAGGGCCACTGCGCCGCTGATTGGCGCAGTGATTCCAATTAGTGTGTTCACCTGTGCACTTCCCTATATTACCTCACTTCCCCTGCACTTCCCTGCCGGATCTTGTTGCCATTGTGCCAGTGAAAGCGTTCCTTTTGTGTTCCTAGCCTGTGTTCCAGACCTCCTGCCGTTGCCCCTGACTACGATCCTTGCTGCCTGCCCCGACCTTCTGCTACGTCCGACCTTGCTTCTGTCTACTCCCTTGTACCGCGCCTATCTTCAGCAGTCAGAGAGGTTGAGCCGTTGCTAGTGGATACGACCTGGTCACTACCGCCGCAGCAAGACCATCCCGCTTTGCGGCGGGCTCTGGTGAAAACCAGTAGTGACTTAGAACCGATCCACTAGCACGGTCCACGCCAATCCCTCTCTGGCACAGAGGATCCACTACCTGCCAGCCGGCATCGTGACAAATACTAATCACTGATCCCCATACAATACTAACCACTGATCACCATACAATACTAATCACTGATCACCATACAATACTAATAACTGGTCACCATACAATACTAACCACTGATCACCATACAATACTAATCACTGATCACCATACAATACTAATCACTGATCACCATACAATACTAATCCCTGATCACCATACAATACTAATCACTGATCACCATACAATACTAATCACTGATCACCATACAATACTAACCACTGATCACCATACAATACTAACCACTGATCACCATACAATACTAACCACTGATCACCATACAATACTAACCACTGATCACCATACAATACTAACCACTGATCACCATACAATACTAATCACTGATCACCATACAATACTAATCACTGATCACCATACAATACTAATCACTGATCACCATACAATACTAATCACTGATCACCATACAATACTAACCACTGATCACCATACAATACTAATCACTGATCACCATACAATACTAATCACTGATCACCATACAATACTAATCACTGATCACCATACAGTACTAATCACTGATCACCATACAATACTAATCACTGATCACCATACAATACTAATCACTGATCACCATACAATACTAACCACTGATCACCATACAATACTAACCACTGATCACCATACAGTACTAACCACTGATCACTATACAATACTAACCACTGATCACCATACAATACTAACCACTGATCACCATACAATACTAATCACTGATCACCATACAATACTAACCACTGATCCCCCATACAATACTAAGCACTGATCCCCCATACAATACTAATCACTGATCACCATACAATACTAACCACTGCTCACCATACAATACTAATCACTGATCCCCATACAATACTAATCACTGATCACCATACAATACTAATCACTGATCACCATACAATACTAACCACTGATCACCATACAATACTAACCACTGATCACCATACAATACTAATCACTGATCACCATACAATACTTACCACTGATCACCATACAATACTAACCACTGATCACCATACAATACTAATCACTGACCACCATACAATACTAATCACTGATCACCATACAATAATAATCACTGAGCCACCGTACAATAATAACCACTGATCACCATACAATACTAATCACTGATCACCATACAATACTAACCACTGATCACCATACAATACTAATCACTGACCACCATACAATACTAATCACTGATCACCATACAATACTAACCACTGATCTCTATACAATACTAATCACTGATCACCATACAATACTAATCACTGATCACCATACAATACTAATCACTGATCACCATACAATACTAACCACTGATCACCATACAATACTAATCACTGATCACCATACAATACTAACCACTGATCTCTATACAATAATAACCACTGATCACCATACAATACTAACCACTGATCACCATACAATACTAACCACTGATCACCATACAATACTAACCACTGATCACTATACAATAATAACCACTGATCACCATACATACTAATCACTGATCACCATACAATACTAACCACTGATCACCATACAATACTAACCACTGATCACCATACAATACTAATCACTGATCACCATACAATACTAATCACTGATCACCATACAATACTAATCACTGATCACCATACAATACTAATCACTGATCACCATACAATACTAATCACTGATCACCATACAATACTAATCACTGATCACCATACAATACTAACCACTGATCACCATACAATACTAACCACTGATCACCATACAATACTAATCACTGATCACCATACAATGCTAACCACTGATCACCATACAATACTAACCACTGATCATCATACAATACTAACCACTGATCACCATACAATACTAACCACTGATCACCATACAATACTAACCACTGATCATCATACAATACTAACCACTGATCACCATACAATACTAATCACTGATCACCATACAATACTAATCACTCATCACCATACAATACTAATCACTGATCACCATACAATACTAATCACTGATCACCATACAATACTAATCACTGATCACCATACAATACTAATCACTGATCACCATACAATACTAATCACTGATCACCATACAATACTAATCACTGATCACCATACAATACTAATCACTGATCACCATACAATACTAACCACTGATCACCATACAATACTAACCACTGATCACCATACAATACTAATCACTGATCACCATACAATGCTAACCACTGATCACCATACAATACTAACCACTGATCATCATACAATACTAACCACTGATCACCATACAATACTAACCACTGATCACCATACAATACTAACCACTGATCATCATACAATACTAACCACTGATCACCATACAATACTAATCACTGATCACCATACAATACTAATCACTCATCACCATACAATACTAATCACTGATCACCATACAATACTAATCACTGATCACCATACAATACTAATCACTGATCACCATACAATACTAATCACTGATCACCATACAATACTAATCACTGATCACCATACAATACTAACCACTGATCACCATACAATACTAATCACTGATCACCATACAATACTAATCCCTGATCACCATACAATACTAACCACTGATCACCATACAATACTAATCACTGATCACCATACAATACTAATCCCTGATCACCATACAATACTAATCCCTGATCACCATACAATACTAACCACTGATCACCATACAATACTAATCACTGATCACCATACAATACTAATCACTGATCACCATACAATACTAATCACTGATCCCCCATACAATACTAATCACTGATCACCATACAATACTAATCACTGATCACCATACAATACTAATCACTGATCACCATACAATACTAATCACTGATCACCATACAATACTAATCACTGATCACCATACAATACTAACCACTGGTCACCATACAATACTAATCACTGATCACCATACAATACTAACCACTGATCACCATACAATACTAATCACTGATCACCATACAATACTAATCACTGATCACCATACAATACTAATCACTAATCACTATACAATACTAATCACTGATAACCATACAATACTAATCACTGATCACCATACAATACTAATCACTGATCACCATACAATACTAACCACTGATGACCATACAATACTAACCACTGATCACCATACAATACTAATCACTGATCACCATACAATACTAACCACTGATCACCATACAATACTAACCACTGATCACCATATAATACTAATCACTGATCACCATACAATACTAACCACTGATCACCATACAATACTAATCACTGATCACCATACAATACTAATCACTGATCACCATACAATACTAATCCCTGATCACCATACATTACTAATCACTGATCACCATACATTACTAATCACTGATCACCATACAATACTAATCACTGATCACCATACATTACTAATCACTGATCACCATACAATACTAACCACTGATCACCATACAATACTAACCACTGATCACCATACAATACTAACCACTGATCACCATATAATACTAATCACTGATCACCATACAATACTAATCACTGATCACCATATAATACTAACCACTGATCACCATACAATACTAATCACTGATCACCATACAATACTAATCACTGATCACCATACAATACTAATCACTGATCACCATACAATACTAACCACTGATCACCATACAATACTAACCACTGATCACCATACAATACTAACCACTGATCACCATACAGTACTAATCACTGATCACCATACAATACTAATCACTGATCACCATACAATACTAATCACTGATCACCATACAATACTAATCACTGATCACTATACAATACTAACCAAGAATCACCATACAATACTAATCACTGATCACCATACAATACTAACCACTGATCACCGTACAATACTAACCACTGATCACCATACAATACTAATCACTGATCACCATACAATACTAATCACTGATCACCATACAATACTAATCACTGATCACCATACAATACTAACCACTGATCACCATATAATACTAATCACTGATCACCATACAATACTAATCACTGATCACCATACAATACTAACCACTGATCACCATACAATACTAATCACTGATCACCATACAATACTAACCACTGATCACCATACAATACTAATCACTGAGTCACCATACAATACTAATCACTGATCACCATACAATACTAATCACTGATCACCATACAATACTAATCACTGATCACCATACAATACTAACCACTGATCACCATACAATACTAATCACTGATCACCATACAATACTAATCACTGATCACCATACAATACTAATCACTGATCACCATACAATACTAATCACTGATCACCATACAATACTAACCACTGATCACCATACAATACTAATCACTGATCACCATACAATACTAATCACTGATCACCATACAATACTAATCACTGATCACCATACAATACTAACCACTGATCACCATACAATACTAACCACTGATCACCGTACAATACTAATCACTGATCACCATACAATACTAATCACTGATCACCATACAATACTAACCACTGATCACCATACAATACTAACCACTGATCACCATACAATACTAATCACTGATCACCATACAATACTAATCACTGATCACCATACAATACTAATCACTGATCACCATACAATACTAACCACTGATCACCATACAATACTAATCACTGATCACCATACAATACTAACCACTGATCACCGTACAATACTAATCACTGATCACCATACAATACTAATCACTGATCACCATACAATACTAATCACTGATCACCATACAATACTAAACACTGATCACCATACAATACTAACCACTGATCACCATACAATACTAATCACTGATCACCATACAATACTAACCACTGATCACCGTACAATACTAATCACTGATCACCATACAATACTAATCACTGATCACCATACAATACTAATCACTGATCACCATACAATACTAATCACTGATCACCATACAATACTAACCACTGATCACCGTACAATACTAATCACTGATCACCATACAATACTAATCACTGATCACCGTACAATACTAATCACTGATCACCATACAATACTAATCACTGATCACCATACAATACTAATCACTGATCACCATACAATACTAATCACTGATCACCATACAATACTAACCACTGATCACCATACAATACTAACCACTGATCACCATACAATACTAATCACTGATCACCATACAATACTAACCACTGATCACCATACAATACTAATCACTGATCACCATACAATACTAACCACTGATCACCATACAATGCTAACCACTGCTCACCATACAATACTAATCACTGATCACCATACAATACTAATCACTGATCACCATACAATGCTAACCACTGATCACCGTACAATACTAATCACTGATCACCATACAGTACTAATCACTGATCACCATACAATACTAACCACTGATCACCATACAATACTAATCACTGATCCCCATACAATACTAACCACTGATCACCATACAATACTAATCACTGATCACCATACAATACTAATAACTGGTCACCATACAATACTAACCACTGATCACCATACAATACTAATCACTGATCACCATACAATACTAATCCCTGATCACCATACAATACTAATCCCTGATCACCATACAATACTAACCACTGATCACCATACAATACTAACCACTGATCACCATACAATACTAACCACTGATCACCATACAATACTAATCACTGATCACCATACAATACTAATCACTGATCACCATACAATACTAATCACTGATCACCATACAATACTAACCACTGATCACCATACAATACTAACCACTGATCACCATACAATACTAATCACTGATCACCATACAATACTAACCACTGATCACCGTACAATACTAATCACTGATCACCATACAATACTAATCACTGATCACCATACAATACTAACCACTGATCACCATACAATACTAATCACTGATCACCATACAATACTAATCACTGATCACCATACAATACTAATCACTGATCACCATACTATACTAACCACTGATCACCATACAATACTAACCACTGATCACCATACAATACTAATCACTGATCACCATACAATACTAACCACTGATCACCGTACAATACTAATCACTGATCACCATACAATACTAATCATTGATCACCATACAATACTAATCACTGATCACCATACAATACTAACCACTGATCACCATACAATACTAACCACTGATCACCATACAATACTAATCACTGACCACCATACAATACTAACCACTGATCACCATACAATACTAATCACTGATCACCATACAATACTAACCACTGATCACCATACAATGCTAACCACTGATCACCATACAATGCTAACCACTGATCACCGTACAATACTAATCACTGATCACCATACAATACTAATCACTGATCACCATACAATACTAACCACTGATCACCATACAATACTAATCACTGATCCCCATACAATACTAACCACTGATCACCATACAATACTAATCACTGATCACCATACAATACTAATAACTGGTCACCATACAATATTAACCACTGATCACCATACAATACTAATCACTGATCACCGTTCAATACTAATCACTGATCACCATACAATACTAATCACTGATCACCATACAATACTAATCCCTGATCACCATACAATACTAACCACTGATCACCATACAATACTAACCACTGATCACCATACAATACTAATCCCTGATCACCATACAATACTAACCACTGATCACCATACAATACTAACCACTGATCACCATACAATACTAACCACTGATCACCATACAATACTAATCACTGATCACCATACAATACTAATCACTGATCACCATACAATACTAATCACTGATCACCATACAATACTAATCACTGATCACCATACAATACTAATCACTGATCACCATACAATACTAATCACTGATCACCATACAATGCTAACCACTGATCACCATACAATACTAATCACTGATCACCATACAATACTAACCACTGATCACCATACAATACTAACCACTGATCACCATCCAGTACTAACCACTGATCACTATACAATACTAACCACTGATCACCATACAATACTAACCACTGATCACCATACAATACTAATCACTGATCACCATACAATACTAACCACTGATCCCCCATACAATACTAATCACTGATCCCCATACAATACTAACCACTGATCACCATACAATACTAATCACTGATCACCATACAATACTAATCACTGATCACCATACAATACTAATCACTGATCACCATACAATACTAACCACTGATCACCATACAATACTAATCACTGATCCCCATACAATACTAATCACTGATCACCATACAATACTAATCACTGATCACCATACAATACTAACCACTGATCACCATACAATACTAACCACTGATCACCATACAATACTAATCACTGATCACCATACAATACTTACCACTGATCACCATACAATACTAACCAATGATCACCATACAATACTAATCACTGATCACTATACAATACTAATCACTGATCACCATACAATAATAATCACTGAGCCACCGTACAATAATAACCACTGATCACCATACAATACTAACCACTGATCACCATACAATACTAACCACTGATCACCATACAATACTAATCACTGACCACCATACAATACTAACCACTGATCACCGTACAATACTAATCACTGATCACCATACAATACTAATCACTGATCACCATACAATACTAATCACTGATCACCATACAATACTAACCACTGATCTCTATACAATAATAACCACTGATCACCATACAATACTAACCACTGATCACCATACAATAATAACCACTGATCACCATACAATACTAATCACTGATCACCAAACAATACTAACCACTGATCACCATACAATACTAACCACTGATCACCATACAATACTAATCACTGATCACCATACAATACTAATCACTGATCACCATACAATACTAATCACTGATCACCATACAATACTAATCACTGATCACCATACAATACTAATCACTGATCACCGTACAATACTAATCACTGATCACCGTACAATACTAATCACTGATCACCATACAATACTAACCACTGATCACCATACAATACTAACCACTGATCACCATACAATACTAATCACTGATCACCATACAATACTAACCACTGATCACCATACAATACTAACCACTGATCACCATACAATACTAACCACTGATCACCATACAATACTAACCACTGATCACCATACAATACTAATCACTGATCACCATACAATACTAACCACTGATCACCATACAATACTAACTACTGATCACCATACAATACTAACCACTGATCACCATACAATACTAATCACTCATCACCATACAATACTAATCACTGATCACCATACAATACTAATCACTGATCACCATACAATACTAATCACTGATCACCATACAATACTAATCACTGATCACCATACAATACTAATCACTGATCACCATACAATACTAACCACTGATCACCATACAATACTAATCACTGATCACCATACAATACTAATCCCTGAGCACCATACAATACTAACCACTGATCACCATACAATACTAACCACTGATCACCATACAATACTAATCACTGATCACCATACAATACTAACCACTGATCACCGTACAATACTAATCACTGATCACCATACAATACTAATCACTGATCACCATACAATACTAATCCCTGATCACCATACAATACTAACTACTGATCACCATACAATACTAACCACTGATCACCATACAATACTAACCACTGATCACCATACAATACTAATCACTGATCACCATACAATACTAATCCCTGATCACCATACAATACTAATCCCTGATCACCATACAATACTAACCACTGATCACCATACAATACTAACCACTGATCACCATACAATACTAATCACTGATCACCATACAATACTAATCACTGATCCCCCATACAATACTAATCACTGATCACCATACAATACTAATCACTGATCACCATACAATACTAATCACTGATCACCATACAATACTAATCACTGATCACCATACAATACTAATCACTGATCACCATACAATACTAACCACTGGTCACCATACAATACTAATCACTGATCACCATACAATACTAACCACTGATCACCATACAATACTAATCACTGATCACCATACAATACTAATCACTGATCACCATACAATACTAATCACTAATCACTATACAATACTAATCACTGATCACCATACAATACTAATCACTGATCACCATACAATACTAATCACTGATCACCATACAATACTAACCACTGATCACCATACAATACTAACCACTGATCACCATACAATACTAATCACTGATCACCATACAATACTAACCACTGATCACCATACAATACTAACCACTGATCACCATATAATACTAATCACTGATCACCATACAATACTAATCACTGATCACCATACAATACTAATCACTGATCACCATACAATACTAATCACTGATCACCATACAATACTAACCACTGATCACCATGGAATACTAACCACTGATCACCATACAATACTAACCACTGATCACCATACAATGCTAACCACTGATCACCATACAATACTAATCACTGATCACCATAAAATACTAACCACTGATCACCATACAATACTAACCACTGATCACCATACAGTACTAACCACTGATCACCATACAATACTAACCACTGATCACCATACAATACTAACCACTGATCACCATGCAATACTAATCACTGATCACCATACAATACTAACCACTGATCCCCCATACAATACTAATCACTGATCCCCCATACAATACTAATCACTGATCACCATACAATACTAATCACTGATCACCATACAATACTAACCACTGATCACCATACAATACTAACCACTGATCACCATACAATACTAATCACTGATCACCATACAATACTTACTACTGATCACCATACAATACTAATCACTGATCACCATACAATACTAATCACTGACCACCATACAATACTAACCACTGATCACCATACAATACTAATCACTGATCACCATACAATACTAATCACTGATCACCATACAATACTAATCACTGATCACCATACAATACTAACCACTGATCACCATACAATACTAACCACTGATCACCATACAATACTAATCACTGACCACCATACAATACTAATCACTGATCACCATACAATAATAATCACTGAGCCACCGTACAATAATAACCACTGATCACCATAAAATACTAACCACTGATCACCATACAATACTAACCACTGATCACCATACAATACTAATCACTGATCACCATACAATACTAATCACTGATCACCATACAATACTAATCACTGATCACCATACAATACTAATCACTGATCACCATACAATACTAATCACTAATCACTATATAATACTAATCACTGATCACCATACAATACTAATCACTGATCACCATACAATACTAATCACTAATCACTATACAATACTAACCACTGATCACCATACAATACTAATCACTAATCACTATACAATACTAATAACTGATCACCATACAATACTAACCACTGATCACCATACAATACTAATCACTGATCACCATACAATACTAATCACTGATCACCATACAATACTAATCACTGATCACCATACAATACTAACCACTGATCACCATACAATACTAACCACTGATCACCATACAATACTAATCACTGATCACCATACAATACTAATCACTGATCACTATACAATACTAATCACTGATCACCATACAATACTAACCACTGATCACCATACAATACTAATCACTGATCACCATACAATACTAATCACTGATCACCATACAATACTAACCACTGATCACCGTACAATACTAATCACTGATCACCATACAATACTAATCACTGATCACCATACAATACTAATCACTGATCACCATACAATACTAATCACTGATCACCATACAATACTAATCACTGATCACCATACAATACTAACCACTGATCACCATACAATACTAACCACTGATCACCATACAATACTAATCACTGATCACCATACAATACTAACCACTGATCACCATACAATACTAATCACTGATCACCGTACAATACTAACCACTGATCACCGTACAATACTAATCACTGATCACCGTACAATACTAATCACTGATCACCGTACAATACTAATCACTGATCACCATACAATACTAATCACTGATCACCATACAATACTAATCACTGATCACCATACAATACTAATCACTGATCACCATACAATACTAATCACTGATCACCATACAATACTAATCACTGATCACCATACAATACTAACCACTGATCACCATACAATACTAACCACTGATCACCATACAATACTAATCACTGATCACCATACAATACTAACCACTGATCACCGTACAATACTAATCACTGATCACCATACAATACTAATCACTGATCACCATACAATACTAATCACTGATCACCATACAATACTAATCACTGATCACCGTACAATACTAACCACTGATCACCGTACAATACTAATCACTGATCACCGTACAATACTAATCACTGATCACCGTACAATACTAATCACTGATCACCGTACAATACTAATCACTGATCACCATACAATACTAATCACTGATCACCATACAATACTAATCACTGATCACCATACAATACTAACCACTGATCACCATACAATACTAACCACTGATCACCATACAATACTAATCACTGATCACCATACAATACTAACCACTGATCACCATACAATACTAATCACTGATCACCATACAATACTTACCACTGATCACCATACAATACTAACCAATGATCACCATACAATACTAATCACTGATCACTATACAATACTAATCACTGATCACCATACAATAATAATCACTGAGCCACCGTACAATAATAACCACTGATCACCATACAATACTAACCACTGATCACCATACAATACTAACCACTGATCACCATACAATACTAATCACTGACCACCATACAATACTAACCACTGATCACCGTACAATACTAATCACTGATCACCATACAATACTAATCACTGATCACCATACAATACTAATCACTGATCACCATACAATACTAACCACTGATCTCTATACAATAATAACCACTGATCACCATACAATACTAACCACTGATCACCATACAATAATAACCACTGATCACCATACAATACTAATCACTGATCACCAAACAATACTAACCACTGATCACCATACAATACTAACCACTGATCACCATACAATACTAATCACTGATCACCATACAATACTAATCACTGATCACCATACAATACTAATCACTGATCACCATACAATACTAATCACTGATCACCATACAATACTAATCACTGATCACCGTACAATACTAATCACTGATCACCGTACAATACTAATCACTGATCACCATACAATACTAACCACTGATCACCATACAATACTAACCACTGATCACCATACAATACTAATCACTGATCACCATACAATACTAACCACTGATCACCATACAATACTAACCACTGATCACCATACAATACTAACCACTGATCACCATACAATACTAACCACTGATCACCATACAATACTAATCACTGATCACCATACAATACTAACCACTGATCACCATACAATACTAACTACTGATCACCATACAATACTAACCACTGATCACCATACAATACTAATCACTCATCACCATACAATACTAATCACTGATCACCATACAATACTAATCACTGATCACCATACAATACTAATCACTGATCACCATACAATACTAACCACTGATCACCATACAATACTAACCACTGATCACCATACAATACTAACCACTGATCACCATACAATACTAATCACTGATCACCATACAATACTAATCCCTGAGCACCATACAATACTAACCACTGATCACCATACAATACTAACCACTGATCACCATACAATACTAATCACTGATCACCATACAATACTAACCACTGATCACCGTACAATACTAATCACTGATCACCATACAATACTAATCACTGATCACCATACAATACTAATCCCTGATCACCATACAATACTAACCACTGATCACCATACAATACTAACCACTGATCACCATACAATACTAACCACTGATCACCATACAATACTAATCACTGATCACCATACAATACTAATCCCTGATCACCATACAATACTAATCCCTGATCACCATACAATACTAACCACTGATCACCATACAATACTAACCACTGATCACCATACAATACTAATCACTGATCACCATACAATACTAATCACTGATCCCCCATACAATACTAATCACTGATCACCATACAATACTAATCACTGATCACCATACAATACTAATCACTGATCACCATACAATACTAATCACTGATCACCATACAATACTAATCACTGATCACCATACAATACTAACCACTGGTCACCATACAATACTAATCACTGATCACCATACAATACTAACCACTGATCACCATACAATACTAATCACTGATCACCATACAATACTAATCACTGATCACCATACAATACTAATCACTAATCACTATACAATACTAATCACTGATCACCATACAATACTAATCACTGATCACCATACAATACTAATCACTGATCACCATACAATACTAACCACTGATCACCATACAATACTAACCACTGATCACCATACAATACTAATCACTGATCACCATACAATACTAACCACTGATCACCATACAATACTAACCACTGATCACCATATAATACTAATCACTGATCACCATACAATACTAATCACTGATCACCATACAATACTAATCACTGATCACCATACAATACTAATCACTGATCACCATACAATACTAACCACTGATCACCATGGAATACTAACCACTGATCACCATACAATACTAACCACTGATCACCATACAATGCTAACCACTGATCACCATACAATACTAATCACTGATCACCATAAAATACTAACCACTGATCACCATACAATACTAACCACTGATCACCATACAGTACTAACCACTGATCACCATACAATACTAACCACTGATCACCATACAATACTAACCACTGATCACCATGCAATACTAATCACTGATCACCATACAATACTAACCACTGATCCCCCATACAATACTAATCACTGATCCCCCATACAATACTAATCACTGATCACCATACAATACTAATCACTGATCACCATACAATACTAACCACTGATCACCATACAATACTAACCACTGATCACCATACAATACTAATCACTGATCACCATACAATACTTACTACTGATCACCATACAATACTAATCACTGATCACCATACAATACTAATCACTGACCACCATACAATACTAACCACTGATCACCATACAATACTAATCACTGATCACCATACAATACTAATCACTGATCACCATACAATACTAATCACTGATCACCATACAATACTAACCACTGATCACCATACAATACTAACCACTGATCACCATACAATACTAATCACTGACCACCATACAATACTAATCACTGATCACCATACAATAATAATCACTGAGCCACCGTACAATAATAACCACTGATCACCATAAAATACTAACCACTGATCACCATACAATACTAACCACTGATCACCATACAATACTAATCACTGATCACCATACAATACTAATCACTGATCACCATACAATACTAATCACTGATCACCATACAATACTAATCACTGATCACCATACAATACTAATCACTAATCACTATATAATACTAATCACTGATCACCATACAATACTAATCACTGATCACCATACAATACTAATCACTAATCACTATACAATACTAACCACTGATCACCATACAATACTAATCACTAATCACTATACAATACTAATAACTGATCACCATACAATACTAACCACTGATCACCATACAATACTAATCACTGATCACCATACAATACTAATCACTGATCACCATACAATACTAATCACTGATCACCATACAATACTAACCACTGATCACCATACAATACTAACCACTGATCACCATACAATACTAATCACTGATCACCATACAATACTAATCACTGATCACTATACAATACTAATCACTGATCACCATACAATACTAACCACTGATCACCATACAATACTAATCACTGATCACCATACAATACTAATCACTGATCACCATACAATACTAACCACTGATCACCGTACAATACTAATCACTGATCACCATACAATACTAATCACTGATCACCATACAATACTAATCACTGATCACCATACAATACTAATCACTGATCACCATACAATACTAATCACTGATCACCATACAATACTAACCACTGATCACCATACAATACTAACCACTGATCACCATACAATACTAATCACTGATCACCATACAATACTAACCACTGATCACCATACAATACTAATCACTGATCACCGTACAATACTAACCACTGATCACCGTACAATACTAATCACTGATCACCGTACAATACTAATCACTGATCACCGTACAATACTAATCACTGATCACCATACAATACTAATCACTGATCACCATACAATACTAATCACTGATCACCATACAATACTAATCACTGATCACCATACAATACTAATCACTGATCACCATACAATACTAATCACTGATCACCATACAATACTAACCACTGATCACCATACAATACTAACCACTGATCACCATACAATACTAATCACTGATCACCATACAATACTAACCACTGATCACCGTACAATACTAATCACTGATCACCATACAATACTAATCACTGATCACCATACAATACTAATCACTGATCACCATACAATACTAATCACTGATCACCGTACAATACTAACCACTGATCACCGTACAATACTAATCACTGATCACCGTACAATACTAATCACTGATCACCGTACAATACTAATCACTGATCACCATACAATACTAATCACTGATCACCATACAATACTAATCACTGATCACCATACAATACTAATCACTGATCACCATACAATACTAACCACTGATCACCATACAATACTAACCACTGATCACCATACAATACTAATCACTGATCACCATACAATACTAACCACTGATCACCATACAATACTAATCACTGACCACCATACAATACTAACCACTGATCACCATACAATACTAATCACTGATCAACATACAATACTAACCACTGATCACCATACAATGCTAACCACTGATCACCATACAATGCTAACCACTGATCACCGTACAATACTAATCACTGATCACCATACAATACTAATCACTGATCACCATACAATACTAACCACTGATCACCGTACAATACTAATCACTGATCACCATACAATACTAACCACTGATCACCATACAATACTAATCACTGATCCCCATACAATACTAACCACTGATCACCATACAATATTAATCACTGATCACCATACAATACTAATCACTGATCACCATACAATACTAACCACTGATCACCATACAATACTAACCACTGATCACCATACAATACTAATCACTGATCACCATACAATACTAACCACTGATCACCGTACAATACTAATCACTGATCACCATACAATACTAATCACTGATCACCATACAATACTAATCACTGATCACCATACAATACTAATCACTGATCACCATACAATACTAACCACTGATCACCGTACAATACTAATCACTGATCACCATACAATACTAATCACTGATCACCGTACAATACTAATCACTGATCACCATACAATACTAATCACTGATCACCATACAATACTAATCACTGATCACCATACAATACTAATCACTGATCACCAAACAATACTAACCACTGATCACCATACAATACTAACCACTGATCACCATACAATACTAATCACTGACCACCATACAATACTAACCACTGATCACCATACAATACTAATCACTGATCACCATACAATACTAACCACTGATCACCATACAATGCTAACCACTGATCACCATACAATGCTAACCACTGATCACCGTACAATACTAATCACTGATCACCATACAATACTAATCACTGATCACCATACAATACTAACCACTGATCACCATACAATACTAATCACTGATCACCATACAATACTAATCACTGATTACCATACAATACTAACCACTGATCACCGTACAATACTAATCACTGACCACCATACAATACTAACCACTGATCACCATACAATACTAATCACTGATCACCATACAATACTAATCCCTGATCACCATACAATGCTAACCACTGATCACCGTACAATACTAATCACTGATCACCATACAATACTAATCACTGATCACCATACAATACTAACCACTGATCACCATACAATACTAATCACTGATCACCATACAATACTAATCACTGATTACCATACAATACTAACCACTGATCACCGTACAATACTAATCACTGACCACCATACAATACTAACCACTGATCACCATACAATACTAATCACTGACCACCATACAATACTAATCACTGATCACCATACAATACTAATCACTGATCACCATACAATACTAACCACTGATCACCATACAATGCTAACCACTGATCACCATACAATGCTAACCACTGATCACCGTACAATACTAATCACTGATCACCATACAATGCTAACCACTGATCACCGTACAATACTAATCACTGATCACCATACAATACTAATCACTGATCACCATACAATACTAACCACTGATCACCATACAATACTAATCACTGATCCCCATACAATACTAACCACTGATCACCATACAATACTAATCACTGATCACCATACAATACTAATAACTGGTCACCATACAATACTAACCACTGATCACCATACAATACTAATCACTGATCACCATACAATACTAACCACTGATCACCATACAATACTAACCACTGATCACCATACAATACTAACCACTGATCACCATACAATACTAATCACTGATCACCATACAATACTAATCACTGATCACCATACAATACTAATCACTGATCACCATACAATACTAATCACTGATCACCATACAATACTAATCACTGATCACCATACAATACTAATCACTGATCACCATACAATACTAACCACTGATCACCATGGAATACTAACCACTGATCACCATACAATACTAACCACTGATCACCATACAATGCTAACCACTGATCACCATACAATACTAATCACTGATCACCATAAAATACTAACCACTGATCACCATACAATACTAACCACTGATCACCATACAGTACTAACCACTGATCACCATACAATACTAACCACTGATCACCACACAATACTAACCACTGATCACCATACAATACTAATCACTGATCACCATACAATACTAACCACTGATCCCCCATACAATACTAATCACTGATCCCCCATACAATACTAATCACTGATCACCATACAATACTAATCACTGATCACCGTACAATACTAACCACTGATCACCATACAATACTAACCACTGATCACCATACAATATTAATCACTGATCACCATACAATACTTACTACTGATCACCATACAATACTAATCACTGATCACCATACAATACTAATCACTGACCACCATACAATACTACCCTGATCACCATACAATACTAATCACTGATCACCATACAATACTAATCACTGATCACCATACAATACTAATCACTGATCACCATACAATACTAACCACTGATCACCATACAATACTAACCACTGATCACCATACAATACTAATCACTGATCACCATACAATACTAATCACTGATCACCATACAATACTAATCACTGATCACCATACAATACTAACCACTGATCACCATACAATACTAACCACTGATCACCATACAATACTAATCACTGATCACCATACAATACTAACCACTGATCACCGTACAATACTAATCACTGATCACTATACAATACTAATCACTGATCACCATACAATACTAATCACTGATCACCATACAATACTAATCACTGATCACCGTACAATACTAACCACTGATCACCGTACAATACTAATCACTGATCACCGTACAATACTAATCACTGATCACCGTACAATACTAATCACTGATCACCATACAATACTAATCACTGATCACCATACAATACTAATCACTGATCACCATACAATACTAATCACTGATCACCATACAATACTAACCACTGATCACCATACAATACTAACCACTGATCACCATACAATACTAATCACTGATCACCATACAATACTAACCACTGATCACCATACAATACTAATCACTGACCACCATACAATACTAACCACTGATCACCATACAATACTAATCACTGATCAACATACAATACTAACCACTGATCACCATACAATGCTAACCACTGATCACCATACAATGCTAACCACTGATCACCGTACAATACTAATCACTGATCACCATACAATACTAATCACTGATCACCATACAATACTAACCACTGATCACCGTACAATACTAATCACTGATCACCATACAATACTAACCACTGATCACCATACAATACTAATCACTGATCCCCATACAATACTAACCACTGATCACCATACAAT
This sequence comes from Hyla sarda, assembly GCF_029499605.1. Lineage (NCBI taxonomy): Eukaryota > Metazoa > Chordata > Amphibia > Anura > Hylidae > Hyla > Hyla sarda. Next base: position 74,875 of record NW_026610472.1, on the reverse strand, counting down.
ATTAATCACTGATCACCATACAATACTAATCACTGATCACCATACAATACTAACCACTGATCACCATACAATACTAACCACTGATCACCATACAATACTAATCACTGATCACCATACAATACTAACCACTGATCACCGTACAATACTAATCACTGATCACCATACAATACTAATCACTGATCACCATACAATACTAATCACTGATCACCATACAATACTAATCACTGATCACCATACAATACTAACCACTGATCACCGTACAATACTAATCACTGATCACCATACAATACTAATCACTGATCACCGTACAATACTAATCACTGATCACCATACAATACTAATCACTGATCACCATACAATACTAATCACTGATCACCATACAATACTAATCACTGATCACCATACAATACTAACCACTGATCACCATACAATACTAACCACTGATCACCATACAATACTAACCACTGATCACCATACAATACTAATCACTGACCACCATACAATACTAACCACTGATCACCATACAATACTAATCACTGATCACCATACAATACTAACCACTGATCACCATACAATGCTAACCACTGATCACCATACAATGCTAACCACTGATCACCGTACAATACTAATCACTGATCACCATACAATACTAATCACTGATCACCATACAATACTAACCACTGATCACCATACAATACTAATCACTGATCACCATACAATACTAATCACTGATTACCATACAGTACTAATCACTGATCACCATACAATACTAATCACTCATCACCATACAATACTAATCACTGATCACCATACAATACTAATCACTGATCACCATACAATACTAACCACTGATCACCGTACAATACTAATCACTGACCACCATACAATACTAACCACTGATCACCATACAATACTAATCACTGATCACCATACAATACTAATCCCTGATCACCATACAATGCTAACCACTGATCACCGTACAATACTAATCACTGATCACCATACAATACTAATCACTGATCACCATACAATACTAACCACTGATCACCATTACAATACTAATCACTGATCACCATACAATACTAATCACTGATTACCATACAATACTAACCACTGATCACCGTACAATACTAATCACTGACCACCATACAATACTAACCACTGATCACCATACAATACTAATCACTGACCACCATACAATACTAATCACTGATCACCATACAATACTAATCACTGATCACCATACAATACTAACCACTGATCACCATACAATGCTAACCACTGATCACCATACAATGCTAACCACTGATCACCGTACAATACTATCACTGATCACCATACAATACTAATCACTGATCACCATACAATACTAACCACTGATCACCATACAATACTAATCACTGATCCCCATACAATACTAACCACTGATCCCATACCAATAACCCTACTCACCATACAATACTAATCACTGATCACCATACAATACTAATAACTGGTCACCATACAATACTAACCACTGATCACCATACAATACTAATCACTGATCACCATACAATACTAACCACTGATCACCATACAATACTAACCACTGATCACCATACAATTACTAACCACTGATCACCATACAATACTAATCACTGATCACCATACAATACTAATCACTGATCACCATACAATACTAATCACTGATCACCATACAATACTAATCACTGATCACCATACAATACTAATCACTGATCACCATACAATACTAATCACTGATCACCATACAATACTAACCACTGATCACCATGGAATACTAACCACTGATCACCATACAATACTAACCACTGATCACCATACAATGCTAACCACTGATCACGCATACAATACTAATCACTGATCACCATAAAATACTAACCACTGATCACCATACAATACTAACCACTGATCACCATACAGTACTAACCACTGATCACCATACAATACTAACCACTGATCACCACACAATACTAACCACTGATCACCATACAATACTAATCACTGATCACCATACAATACTAACCACTGATCCCCCATACAATACTAATCACTCATCCCCATACAATACTAATCACTGATCACCATACAATACTAATCACTGATCACCATACAATACTAACCACTGATCACCATACAATACTAACCACTGATCACCATACAATATTAATCACTGATCACCATACAATACTTACTACTGATCACCATACAATACTAATCACTGATCACCATACAATACTAATCACTGACCACCATACAATATTAATCACTGATCACCATACAATACTTACTACTGATCACCATACAATACTAATCACTGATCACCATACAATACTAACCACTGATCACCATACAATATTAATCACTGATCACCATACAATACTTACTACTGATCACCATACAATACTAATCACTGATCACCATACAATACTAATCACTGACCACCATACAATACTAACCACTGATCACCATACAATACTAATCACTGATCACCATACAATACTAATCACTGATCACCATACAATACTAATCACTGATCACCATACAATACTAACCACTGATCACCATACAATACTAACCACTGATCACCATACAATACTAATCACTGACCACCATACAATACTAATCACTGATCACCATACAATAATAATCACTGAGCCACCGTACAATAATAACCACTGATCACCATACAATACTAACCACTGATCACCATACAATACTATCCACTGATCACCATACAATACTAATCACTGACCACCATACAATACTAATCACTGATCACCATACAATACTAACCACTGATCACTATACAATAATAACCACTGATCACCATACAATACTAATCACTGATCACCATACAATACTAACCACTGATCACCATACAATACTAACCACTGATCACTATACAATAATAACCACTGATCACCATACAATACTAATCACTGATCACCATACAATACTAATCACTGATCACCATACAATACTAACCACTGATCACCATACAATACTAACCACTGATCACCATGGAATACTAACCACTGATCACCATACAATACTAACCACTGATCACCATACAATGCTAACCACTGATCACCATACAATACTAATCACTGATCACCATAAAATACTAACCACTGATCACCATACAATACTAACCACTGATCACCATACAGTACTAACCACTGATCACCATACAATACTAACACTGATCACCATACAATACTAACCACTGATCACCATGCAATACTAATCACTGATCACCATACAATACTAACCACTGATCCCCATACAATACTAATCACTGATCCCCCATACAATACTAATCACTGATCACCATACAATACTAATCACTGATCACCATACAATACTAACCACTGATCACCATACAATACTAACCACTGATCACCATACAATACTAATCACTGATCACCATACAATACTTACTACTGATCACCATACAATACTAATCACTGATCACCATACAATACTAATCACTGACCACCATACAATACTAACCACTGATCACCATACAATACTAATCACTGATCACCATACAATACTAATCACTGATCACCATACAATACTAATCACTGATCACCATACAATACTAACCACTGATCACCATACAATACTAACCACTGATCACCATACAATACTAATCACTGACCACCATACAATACTAATCACTGATCACCATACAATAATAATCACTGAGCCACCGTACAATAATAACCACTGATCACCATACAATACTAACCACTGATCACCATACAATACTAACCACTGATCACCATACAATACTAATCACTGATCACCATACAATACTAATCACTGATCACCATACAATACTAATCACTGATCACCATACAATACTAATCACTGATCACCATACAATACTAATCACTAATCACTATATAATACTAATCAATGATCACCATACAATACTAATCACTAATCACTATACAATACTAACCACTGATCACCATACAATACTAATCACTAATCACTATACAATACTAATCACTGATCACCATACAATACTAACCACTGATCACCATACAATACTAATCACTGATCACCATACAATACTAATCACTGATCACCATACAATACTAATCACTGATCACCATACAATACTAACCACTGATCACCATACAATACTAACCACTGATCACCATACAATACTAATCACTGATCACCATACAATACTAATCACTGATCACTATACAATACTAATCACTGATCACCATACAATACTAACCACTGATCACCATACAATACTAATCACTGATCACCATACAATACTAATCACTGATCACCATACAATACTAACCACTGATCACCGTACAATACTAATCACTGATCACCATACAATACTAATCACTGATCACCATACAATACTAATCACTGATCACCATACAATACTAATCACTGATCACCATACAATACTAATCACTGATCACCATACAATACTAACCACTGATCACCATACAATACTAACCACTGATCACCATACAATACTAATCACTGATCACCATACAATACTAACCACTGATCACCATACAATACTAATCACTGATCACCGTACAATACTAACCACTGATCACCGTACAATACTAATCACTGATCACCGTACAATACTAATCACTGATCACCGTACAATACTAATCACTGATCACCATACAATACTAATCACTGATCACCATACAATACTAATCACTGATCACCATACAATACTAATCACTGATCACCATACAATACTAATCACTGATCACCATACAATACTAATCACTGATCACCATACAATACTAACCACTGATCACCATACAATACTAACCACTGATCACAATACAATACTAATCACTGATCACCATACAATACTAACCACTGATCACCGTACAATACTAATCACTGATCACCATACAATACTAATCACTGATCACCATACAATACTAATCACTGATCACCATACAATACTAATCACTGATCACCGTACAATACTAACCACTGATCACCGTACAATACTAATCACTGATCACCGTACAATACTAATCACTGATCACCGTACAATACTAATCACTGATCACCATACAATACTAATCACTGATCACCATACAATACTAATCACTGATCACCATACAATACTAATCACTGATCACCATACAATACTAACCACTGATCACCATACAATACTAACCACTGATCACCATACAATACTAATCACTGATCACCATACAATACTAACCACTGATCACCATACAATACTAATCACTGACCACCATACAATACTAACCACTGATCACCATACAATACTAATCACTGATCAACATACAATACTAACCACTGATCACCATACAATGCTAACCACTGATCACCATACAATGCTAACCACTGATCACCGTACAATACTAATCACTGATCACCATACAATACTAATCACTGATCACCATACAATACTAACCACTGATCACCGTACAATACTAATCACTGATCACCATACAATACTAACCACTGATCACCATACAATACTAATCACTGATCCCCATACAATACTAACCACTGATCACCATACAATATTAATCACTGATCACCATACAATACTAATCACTGATCACCATACAATACTAACCACTGATCACCATACAATACTAACCACTGATCACCATACAATATTAATCACTGATCACCATACAATACTAATCACTGATCACCATACAATACTAACCACTGATCACCGTACAATACTAATCACTGATCACCATACAATACCAATCACTGATCACCATACAATACTAATCACTGATCACCATACAATACTAATCACTGATCACCATACAATACTAACCACTGATCACCGTACAATACTAATCACTGATCACCATACAATACTAATCACTGATCACCGTACAATACTAATCACTGATCACCATACAATACTAATCACTGATCACCATACAATACTAATCACTGATCACCATACAATACTAATCACTGATCACCATACAATACTAACCACTGATCACCATACAATACTAACCACTGATCACCATACAATACTAATCACTGATCACCATACAATACTAACCACTGATCACCATACAATACTAATCACTGACCACCATACAATACTAACCACTGATCACCATACAATACTAATCACTGATCACCATACAATACTAACCACTGATCACCATACAATGCTAACCACTGATCACTGAACAATGCTAACCACTGATCACCGTACAATACTAATCACTGATCACCATACAATACTAATCACTGATCACCATACAATACTAACCACTGATCACCATACAATACTAATCACTGATCACCATACAATACTAATCACTGATTACCATACAATACTAACCACTGATCACCGTACAATACTAATCACTGACCACCATACAATACTAACCACTGATCACCATACAATACTAATCACTGATCACCATACAATACTAATCCCTGATCACCATACAATGCTAACCACTGATCACCGTACAATACTAATCACTGATCACCATACAATACTAATCACTGATCACCATACAATACTAACCACTGATCACCATACAATACTAATCACTGATCACCATACAATACTAATCACTGATTACCATACAATACTAACCACTGATCACCGTACAATACTAATCACTGACCACCATACAATACTAACCACTGATCACCATACAATACTAATCACTGACCACCATACAATACTAATCACTGATCACCATACAATACTAATCACTGATCACCATACAATACTAACCACTGATCACCATACAATGCTAACCACTGATCACCATACAATGCTAACCACTGATCACCGTACAATACTAATCACTGATCACCATACAATACTAATCACTGATCACCATACAATACTAACCACTGATCACCATACAATACTAATCACTGATCCCCATACAATACTAACCACTGATCACCATACAATACTAATCACTGATCACCATACAATACTAATAACTGGTCACCATACAATACTAACCACTGATCACCATACAATACTAATCACTGATCACCATACAATACTAACCACTGATCACCATACAATACTAACCACTGATCACCATACAATACTAACCACTGATCACCATACAATACTAATCACTGATCACCATACAATACTAATCACTGATCACCATACAATACTAATCACTGATCACCATACAATACTAATCACTGATCACCATACAATACTAATCACTGATCACCATACAATACTAATCACTGATCACCATACAATACTAACCACTGATCACCATGGAATACTAACCACTGATCACCATACAATACTAACCACTGATCACCATACAATGCTAACCACTGATCACCATACAATACTAATCACTGATCACCATAAAATACTAACCACTGATCACCATACAATACTAACCACTGATCACCATACAGTACTAACCACTGATCACCATACAATACTAACCACTGATCACCACACAATACTAACCACTGATCACCATACAATACTAATCACTGATCACCATACAATACTAACCACTGATCCCCCATACAATACTAATCACTGATCCCCCATACAATACTAATCACTGATCACCATACAATACTAATCACTGATCACCATACAATACTAACCACTGATCACCATACAATACTAACCACTGATCACCATACAATATTAATCACTGATCACCATACAATACTTACTACTGATCACCATACAATACTAATCACTGATCACCATACAATACTAATCACTGACCACCATACAATACTAACCACTGATCACCATACAATACTAATCACTGATCACCATACAATACTAATCACTGATCACCATACAATACTAATCACTGATCACCATACAATACTAACCACTGATCACCATACAATACTAACCACTGATCACCATACAATACTAATCACTGACCACCATACAATACTAATCACTGATCACCGTACAATAATAACCACTGATCACCATACAATACTAACCACTGATCACCATACAATACTATCCACTGATCACCATACAATACTAATCACTGACCACCATACAATACTAATCACTGATCACCATACAATACTAACCACTGATCACTATACAATAATAACCACTGATCACCATACAATACTAATCACTGATCACCATACAATACTAACCACTGATCACCATACAATACTAACCACTGATCACTATACAATAATAACCACTGATCACCATACAATACTAATCACTGATCACCATACAATACTAATCACTGATCACCATACAATACTAACCACTGATCACCATACAATACTAACCACTGATCACCATACAATACTAATCACTGATCACCATACAATACTAATCACTGATCACCATACAATACTAATCACTAATCACCATACAATACTAATCACTGATCACCATACAATACTAATCACTGATCACCATACAATACTAATCACTGATCACCATACAATACTAATCACTGATCACCATACAATACTAACCACTGATCACCATACAATACTAACCACTGATCACCATACAATACTAATCACTGATCACCATACAATACTAATCACTGATCACCATACAATACTAATCACTGATCACCATACAATACTAATCACTGATCACCATACAATACTAATCACTAATCACTATATAATACTAATCACTGATCACCATACAATACTAATCACTGATCACCATACAATACTAATCACTAATCACTATACAATACTAACCACTGATCACCATACAATACTAATCACTAATCACTATACAATACTAATCACTGATCACCATACAATACTAACCACTGATCACCATACAATACTAATCACTGATCACCATACAATACTAATCACTGATCACCATACAATACTAATCACTGATCACCATACAATACTAACCACTGATCACCATACAATACTAACCACTGATCACCATACAATACTAATCACTGATCACCTTACAATACTAATCACTGATCACTATACAATACTAATCACTGATCACCATACAATACTAACCACTGATCACCATACAATACTAATCACTGATCACTATACAATACTAATCACTGATCACCATACAATACTAACCACTGATCACCATACAGTACTAATCACTGATCACCATACAATACTAATCACTGATCACCATACAATACTAACCACTGATCACCATACAATACTAACCACTGATCACCATACAATACTAATCACTGATCACCATACAATACTAATCACTGATCACCATACAATACTAATCACTAATCACTATACAATACTAACCACTGATCACCATACAATACTAATCACTAATCACTATACAATACTAACCACTGATCACCATACAATACTAACCACTGATCACCATACAATACTAATCACTGATCACCATACAGTACTAATCACTGATCACCATACAATACTAATCACTGATCCCCATACAATACTAATCACTGATCACTATACAATACTAATCACTGATCACCATACAATACTAACCACTGATCACCATACAATACTAACCACTGATCACCATACAATACTAATCACTGATCACCATACAATACTAATCACTGATCACCATACAATACTAACCACTGATCACCATACAATACTAATCACTGATCACCATACAATACTAACCACTGATCACCATACAATACTAACCACTGATCACCATACAATACTAATCACTGATCACCATACAATACTAACCACTGATCACCATACAATACTAATCACTGATCACCATACAATACTAATCACTGATCACCATACAATACTAATCACTGATCACCATACAATACTAACCACTGATCACCATACAATACGAATCACTGATCACCATACAATACTAATCACTGATCACCGTACAATACTAATCACTGATCACCATACAATACTAATCACTATACAATACTAATCACTGATCACCATACAATACTAATCACTGATCACCATACATTACTAATCACTGATCACCGTACAATACTAATCACTGATCACCATACAATACTAATCACTAATCACTATACAATACTAATCACTGATCACCATACAATACTAATCACTAATCACCATACAATACTAACCACTGATCACCATACAATACTAACCACTGATCCCCCATACAATACTAACCACTGATCACCATACAATACTAACCACTGATCCCCCATACAATACTAACCACTGATCACCATATAATACTAATCACTCATCACCATACAATACTAATCACTGATCACCATACAATACTAACCACTGATCACCATACAATACTAATCACTGATCACCATACAATACTAATCACTGATCACCATACAATACTAACCACTGATCACCATACAATACTAATCACTGATCACCATACAATACTAATCACTGATCACCATACAGTACTAACCACTGATCACCATACAATACTAATCACTGATCACCATACAATACTAATCACTGATCACCATACAATACTAACCACTGATCACCATACAATACTAATCACTGATCACCATACAATACTAATCACTGATCACCATACAATACTAATCACTGATCACCATACAATACTAACCACTAATCACCATACAATACTAACCACTGATCACCATACAATACTAATCACTGATCACCATACAATACTAATCACTGATCACCATACAATACTAATCACTGATCACCATACAATACTAATCACTGATCACCATACAATACTAACCACTGATCACCATACAATACTAACCACTGATCACCATACAATACTAATCACTGACCACCATACAATACTAATCACTGATCACCATACAATAATAATCACTGAGCCACCGTACAATACTAATCACTGATCACCATACAATACTAATCACTGATCACCATACAATACTAACCACTGATCACCATACAATACTAACCACTGATCACCATACAATACTAATCACTGATCACCATACAATACTAACCACTGATCACCATACAATACTAATCACTGATCACCATACAATACTAATCACTGATCACCATACAATACTAATCACTGATCACCATACAATACTAATCACTGATCACCATACAATACTAATCACTGATCACCATACAATACTAATCACTGATCACCATACAATACTAATCACTGATCACCATACAATACTAATCACTGATCATTATACAATACTAATCACTGATCACCATACAATACTAATCACTGATCACCATACAATACTAATCACTGATCACCATACAATACTAATCACTGATCCAACATACAATACTAATCACTGATCACCATACAATACTAATCACTGATCCCCCATACAATACTAACCACTGATCACTATACAATACTAATCACTGATCACCATACAATACTAATCACTGATCACCATACAATACTAATCACTGATCACCATACAATACTAACCACTGATCACCATACAATACTAATCACTGATCACCATACAATACTAATCACTGATCACCATACAATACTAACCACTGATCACCATACAATACTAATCACTGATCACCATACAATACTAATCACTGATCACCATACAGTACTAACCACTGATCACCATACAATACTAATCACTGATCACCATACAATACTAACCACTGATCACCATACAATACTAACCACTGATCACCATACAATACTAACCACTGATCACCATACTGTACTAACCACTGATCACCATACAATACTAATCACTGATCACCATACAATACTAACCACTGATCACCATACAATACTAATCACTCATCACCATACAATACTAATCACTGATCACCATACAATACTAATCACTGATCACCATACAATACTAACCACTGATCACCATACAATACTAATCACTGATCACCATACAATACTAATCACTGACCAGCATACAATACTAATCACTGATCACCATACAATAATAATCACTGAGCCACCGTACAATACTAACCACTGATCACCATACAATACTAACCACTGATCACCATACAATACTAATCACTGATCACCATACAATACTAACCACTGATCACCATACAATACTAACCACTGATCAACATACAATACTAATCACTGATCACCATACAATACTAACCACTGATCACCATACAATACTAACCACTGATCACTATACAATAATAACCACTGATCACCATACAATACTAATCACTGATCACCATACAATACTAACCACTGATCACCATACAATACTAACCACTGATCACCATACAATACTAACCACTGATCACCATACAATACTAACCACTGATCACCATACAATACTAACCACTGATCACCATACAATACTAATCACTGATCACCATACAATGCTAACCACTGATCACCATACAATACTAACCACTGATCACCATACAATACTAATCACTGATCACTATACAATAATAACCACTGATCACCATACAATACTAATCACTGATCACCATACAATACTAACCACTGATCACCATACAATACTAACCACTGATCACTATACAATAATAACCACTGATCACCATACAATACTAATCACTGATCACCATACAATACTAACCACTGATCACCATACAATACTAATCACTGATCACCATACAATACTAATCACTGATCACCATACAATACTAATCACTGATCACCATACAATACTAATCACTGATCACCATACAATACTAATCACTGATCACCATACAATACTAATCACTGATCACCATACAATACTAATCACTGATCACCATACAATACTAACCACTGATCACCATACAACACTAACCACTGATCACCATACAATACTAATCACTGATCACCATACAATACTAATCACTGATCACCATACAATACTAATCACTGATCACCATACAATACTAACCACTGATCACCATACAATACTAATCACTGATCACCATACAATACTAATCACTGATCACCATACAATACTAATCACTGATCACTATACAGTACTAATCACTGATCACCATACAATACTAACCACTGATCACCATACAATACTATCCACTGATCACCATACAATACTAACCACTGATCACCATACAATACTAATCACTGATCACCATACAATACTAATCACTGATCACCATACAATACTAACCACTGATCACCATACAATACTAATCACTGATCACCATACAATACTAACCACTGATCACCATACAATACTAATCACTGATCATTATACAATACTAATCACTGATCACCATACAATACTAATCACTGATCATTATACAATACTAATCACTGATCACCATACAATACTAATCACTGATCCAACATACAATACTAATCACTGATCACCATACAATACTAATCACTGATCCCCCATACAATACTAACCACTGATCACCATACAATACTAATCACTGATCACCATACAATACTAATCACTGATCACCATACAATACTAATCACTGATCACCATACAATACTAATCACTGATCACCATACAATACTAATCACTGATCACCATACAGTACTAATCACTGATCACCATACAATACTAATCACTGATCACCATAGAATACTAACCACTGATCACCATACAATACTAATCACTGATCACCATACAATACTAACCACTGATCACCATACAATACTAACCACTGATCACCATACAATACTAATCACTGATCACCATACAATACTAACCACTGATCACCATACAATACTAATCACTGATCACCATACAATACTAACCACTGATCACCATACAATACTAATCACTGATCACCATACAATACTAACCACTGATCACCATACAATACTAATCACTGACCACCATACAATACTAACCACTGATCACCATACAATACTAATCACTGATCACCATACAATACTAATCACTGATCACCATACAATACTAACCACTGATCACCATACAATACTAATCACTGATCACCATACAATACTAATCACTGATCACCATACAATACTAATCACTGATCACCATACAATACTAATCACTGATCACCATACAATACTAACCACTGATCACCATACAATACTAATCACTGATCACCATACAATACTAACCACTGATCACCATACAATACTAACCACTGATCACCATACAATACTAATCACTGATCACCATACAATACTAATCACTGATCACCATACAATACTAATCACTGATCACCATACAATACTAATCACTGATCACCATACAATACTAATCACTGATCACCATACAATACTAATCACTGATCACCATACAATACTAACCACTGATCACCATACAATACTAATCACTGATCACCATACAATACTAATCACTGATCACCATACAATACTAATCACTGATCACCATACAATACTAATCACTGATCACCATACAATACTAATCACTGATCACCATACAATACTAATCACTGATCACCATACAATACTAACCACTGATCACCATACAATACTAATCACTGATCACCATACAATACTAATCACTGATCACCATACAATACTAACCACTGATCACCATACAATACTAATCACTGATCACCATACAATACTAACCACTGATCACCATACAATACTAACCACTGATCCCCCATACAATACTAATCCCTGATCACCATACAATACTAATCACTGATCACCATACAATACTAACCACTGATCACCATACAATACTAACCACTGATCACCATACAATACTAATCACTGACCACCATACAATACTAATCACTGATCACCATACAATACTAATCACTGATCACCATACAATACTAACCACTGATCACCATACAATACTAATCACTGATCACCATACAATACTAACCACTGATCACCATACAATACTAACCACTGATCCCCCATACAATACTAATCCCTGATCACCATACAATACTAATCACTGATCACCATACAATACTAACCACTGATCACCATACAATACTAACCACTGATCATTATACAATACTAATCACTGATCACCATACAATACTAATCACTGATCATTATACAATACTAATCACTGATCACCATACAATACTAATCACTGATCCAACATACAATACTAATCACTGATCACCATACAATACTAATCACTGATCCCCCATACTATACTAACCACTGATCACCATACAATACTAATCACTGATCACCATACAATACTAATCACTGATCACCATACAATACTAATCACTGATCACCATACAATACTAATCACTGATCACCATACAATACTAATCACTGATCACCATACAATACTAATCACTGATCATTATACAATACTAATCACTGATCACCATACAATACTAATCACTGATCACCATACAATACTAATCACTGATCACCATACAATACTAATCACTGATCCAACATACAATACTAATCACTTATCACCATACAATACTAATCACTGATCCCCCATACAATACTAACCACTGATCACCATACAATACTAATCACTGATCACCATACAATACTAATCACTGATCACCATACAATACTAATCACTGATCACCATACAATACTAACCACTGATCACCATACAATACTAATCACTGATCACCATACAATACTAATCACTGATCACCATACAATACTAACCACTGATCACCATACAATACTAATCACTGATCACCATACAATACTAATCACTGATCACCATACAGTACTAACCACTGATCACCATACAATACTAATCACTGATCACCATACAATACTAACCACTGATCACCATACAATACTAACCACTGATCAGCATACAATAATAACCACTGATCACCATACAATACTAATCACTGATCACCATACAATACTAATCACTGATCACCATACAATACTAACCACTGATCACCATACAATACTAATCACTCATCACCATACAATACTAATCACTCATCACCATACAATACTAATCACTGATCACCATACAATACTAACCACTGATCACCATACAATACTAATCACTGATCACCATACAATACTAATCACTGACCACCATACAATACTAATCACTGATCACCATACAATAATAATCACTGAGCCACCGTACAATACTAACCACTGATCACCATACAATACTAACCACTGATCACCATACAATACTAATCACTGATCACCATACAACACTAACCACTGATCACCATACAATACTAACCACTGATCACCATACAATACTAATCACTGATCACCATACAATACTAACCACTGATCACCATACAATACTAACCACTGATCACTATACAATAATAACCACTGATCACCATACAATACTAATCACTGATCACCATACAATACTAACCACTGATCACCATACAATACTAATCACTGATCACCATACAATACTAATCACTGATCACCATACAATGCTAACCACTGATCACCATACAATACTAACCACTGATCACCATACAATACTAACCACTGATCACTATACAATAATAACCACTGATCACCATACAATACTAATCACTGATCACCATACAATACTAACCACTGATCACCATACAATACTAACCACTGATCACTATACAATAATAACCACTGATCACCATACAATACTAATCACTGATCACCATACAATACTAACCACTGATCACCATACAATACTAATCACTGATCACCATACAATACTAATCACTGATCACCATACAATACTAATCACTGATCACCATACAATACTAATCACTGATCACCATACAATACTAATCACTGATCACCATACAATACTAATCACTGATCACCATACAATACTAACCACTGATCACCATACAGTACTAACCACTGATCACCATACAATACTAACCACTGATCACCATACAATACTCACCACTGATCACCATACAATACTAATCACTGATCACCATACAATACTAACCACTGATCACCATACAATACTAATCACTGATCACCATACAATACTAACCACTGATCACCATACAATACTAATCACTGATCACCATACAATACTAACCACTGATCACCATACAATACTAACCACTGATCACCATACAATACTAATCACTGATCACCATACAATACTAACCACTGATCACCATACAATACTAATCACTCATCACCATACAATACTAATCACTGATCACCATACAATACTAACCACTGATCACCATATAATACTAATCACTGATCACCATACAATACTAACCACTGATCACCATACAATACTAATCACTGATCACCATACAATACTAACCACTGATCACCATACAATACTGATCACTGATCACCATACAATACTAATCACTGATCACCATACAATACTAATCACTGATCACCATACAATACTAATCACTGATCACCATACAATACTAATCACTGATCACCATACAATACTAATCACTGATCACCATACAATACTAATCACTGATTACCATACAATACTAATCACTGATCACCATACAATACTAATCACTGATCACCATACAATACTAACCACTGATCACCATACAATACTAACCACCGATCACCATACAATACTAATCACTGATCACCATACAATACTAATCACTGATCACCATACAATACTGATCACCATACAATACTAACCACTGATCACCATACAATACTAATCACTGATCACCATACAATACTAACCACTGATCACCATACAATACTAACCACTGATCACCATACAATACTAATCACTGATCACCATACAATACTAACCACTGATCACCATACAATACTAACCACTGATCACCATACAATACTAATCACTGATCACCATACAATACTAACCACTGATCACCATAAAATGCTAACCACTGATCACCATACAATACTAATCACTGATCACCATACAATACTAATCACTGATCACCATACAATACTAACCACTGATCACCATACAATACTAATCACTGATCCCCATACAATACTAACCACTGATCACCATACAATACTAATCACTGATCACCATACAATACTAATCACTGATCACCATACAATACTAATCCCTGATCACCATACAATACTAACCACTGATCACCATACAATACTAACCACTGATCACCATACAATACTAACCACTGATCACCATACAATACTAATCACTGATCACCATACAATACTAATCACTGATCACCATACAATACTAATCACTGATCACCATACAATACTAATCACTGATCACCATACAATACTAATCACTGATCACCATACAATACTAATCACTGATAACCATACAATGCTAACCACTGATCACCATACAATACTAATCACTGATCACCATACAATACTAACCACTGATCACCATACAATACTAACCACTGATCACCATACTGTACTAACCACTGATCACCATACAATACTAACCACTGATCACCATACAATACTAACCACTGATCACCATACAATACTAATCACTGATCACCATACAATACTAACCACTGATCCCCCATACAATACTAATCACTGATCCCCCATACAATACTAATCACTGATCACCATACAATACTAATCACTGATCACCATACAATACTAACCACTGATCACCATACAATACTAACCACTGATCACCATACAATACTAATCACTGATCACCATACAATACTTACCACTGATCACCATACAATACTAACGACTGATCACCATACAATACTAATCACTGATCACCATAAAATACTAACCACTGATCACCATACAATACTAATCACTGATCACCATACAATACTAATCACTGATCACCATACAGTACTAACCACTGATCACCATACAATACTAATCACTGATCACCATACAATACTAATCACTGATCACCATACAGTACTAACCACTGATTACCATACAATACTAATCACTGATCACCATACAATACTAACCACTGATCACCATACATTACTAACCACTGATCACCATACAATACTAATCACTGATCACCATACAATACTAATCACTGATCACCATACAATACTAATCACTGATCACCATACAATACTAATCACTGATCACCATACAATACTAATCACTGATCACCATACAGTACTAACCACTGATCACCATACAATACTAATCACTGATCACCATACAATACTAATCACTGATCACCATACAATACTAATCACTGATCACCATACAGTACTAACCACTGATCACCATACAATACTAACCACTGATCACCATACAATACTAACCACTGATCACCATACAATACTAATCACTGATCACCATACAATACTAATCACTGATCACCATACAATACTAATCACTGATCACCATACAATACTAACCACTGATCACCATACAATACTAACCACTGATCACCATACAATACTAATCACTGATCACCATACAATACTAATCACTGATCACCATACAATACTAATCACTGATCACCATACAATACTAACCACTGATCACCATACAATACTAATCACTGATCACCATACAATACTAATCACTGATCACCATACAATACTAATCACTGATCACTATACAATACTAATCACTGATCACCATACAATACTAATCACTGATCACCATACAATACTAACCACTGATCACCATACAATACTAACCACTGATCACCATACAATACTAATCACTGATCACCATACAATACTAATCACTGATCACCATACAATACTAATCACTGATCACCATACAATACTAACCACTGATCACCATACAATACTAACCACTGATCACCATACAATACTAATCACTGATCACCATACAATACTAATCACTGATCACCATACAATACTAACCACTGAACACCATACAATACTAATCACTGATCACCATACAATACTAATCACTGATCACCATACAATACTAACCACTGATCACCATACAATACTAACCACTGATCACCATACAATACTAACCACTGATCACCATACAATACTAATCACTGATCACCATACAATACTAATCACTGATCACCATACAATACTAACCACTGATCACCATACAATACTAACCACTGATCACCATACAATACTAATCACTGATCACCATACAATACTAATCACTGATCACCATACAATACTAACCACTGATCACCATACAATACTATCCACTGATCACCATACAATACTAACCACTGATCACCATACAATACTAATCACTGATCACCATACAATACTAATCACTGATCATTATACAATACTAATCACTGATCACCATACAATACTAATCACTGATCATTATACAATACTAATCACTGATCACCATACAATACTAATCACTGATCCAACATACAATACTAATCACTGATCACCATACAATACTAATCACTGATCCCCCATACAATACTAACCACTGATCACCATACAATACTAATCACTGATCACCATACAATACTAATCACTGATCACCATACAATACTAATCACTGATCACCATACAATACTAATCACTGATCACCATACAATACTAATCACTGATCACCATACAATACTAATCACTGATCACCATACAATACTAATCACTGATCACCATACAATACTAATCACTGATCACCATACAGTACTAATCACTGATCACCATACAATACTAATGACTGATCACCATAGAATACTAACCACTGATCACCATACAATACTAATGACTGATCACCATACAATACTAACCACTGATCACCATACAATACTAACCACTGATCACCATACAATACTAATCACTGATCACCATACAATACTAACCACTGATCACCATACAATACTAATCACTGATCACCATACAATACTAATCACTGATCACCATACAATACTAATCACTGATCACCATACAATACTAATCACTGATCACCATACAATACTAATCACTGATCACCATACAATACTAACCACTGATCACCATACAATACTAACCACTGATCACCATACAATACTAACCACTGATCACCATACAATACTAACCACTGATCACCATACAATACTAACCACTGATCACCATACAATACTAACCACTGATCACCATACAATACTAATCACTGACCACCATACAATACTAACCACTGATCACCATACAATACTAATCACTGATCACCATACAATACTAATCACTGATCACCATACAATACTAACCACTGATCACCATACAATACTAATCACTGATCACCATACAATACTAATCACTGATCACCATACAATACTAATCACTGATCACCATACAATACTAATCACTGATCACCATACAATAATAACCACTGATCACCATACAATACTAATCACTGATCACCATACAATACTAACCACTGATCACCATACAATACTAACCACTGATCACCATACAATACTAATCACTGATCACCATACAATACTAATCACTGATCACCATACAATACTAATCACTGATCACCATACAATACTAATCACTGATCACCATACAATACTAATCACTGATCACCATACAATACTAATCACTGATCACCATACAATACTAATCACTGATCACCATACAATACTAATCACTGATCACCATACAATACTAATCACTGATCACCATACAATACTAATCACTGATCACCATACAATACTAATCACTGATCACCATACAATACTAACCACTGATCACCATACAATACTAACCACTGATCACCATACAATACTAATCACTGATCACCATACAATACTAATCACTGATCACCATACAATACTAATCACTGATCACCATACAATACTAACCACTGATCACCATACAATACTAATCACTGATCACCATACAATACTAATCACTGATCACCATACAATACTAATCACTGATCACCATACAATACTAATCACTGATCACCATACAATACTAATCACTGATCACCATACAATACTAATCACTGATCACCATACAATACTAATCACTGATCACCATACAATACTAATCACTGATCACCATACAATACTAACCACTGATCACCATACAATACTAACCACTGATCACCATACAATACTAATCACTGATCACCATACAATACTAATCACTGATCACCATACAATACTAACCACTGATCACCATACAATACTAATCACTGATCACCATACAATACTAACCACTGATCACCATACAATACTAACCACTGATCCCCCATACAATACTAATCCCTGATCACCATACAATACTAATCACTGATCACCATACAATACTAACCACTGATCCCCATACAATACTAACCACTGATCACCATACAATACTAACCACTGATCACCATACAATACTAACCACTGATCACCATACAAAAATAATCACTAATCACCATACAATACTAATCACTGATCACCATACAATACTAATCACTGATCACCATACAATACTAATCACTGATCACCATACAATAGTAATCACTGATCACCATACAATACTAATCACTGATCACCATACAATACTAATCACTGATCACCATACAATACTAATCACTGATCACCATACAATACTAATCACTGATCACCATACAATACTAATCACTGATCCCCCATACAATACTAACCACTGATCACCATACAATACTAACCACTGATCACCATACAATACTAATCACTGATCACCATACAATACTAACCACTGATCACCATACAATACTAATCACTGATCACCATACAATACTAACCACTGATCACCATACAATACTAACCACTGATCACCATACAATACTAATCACTGATCACCATACAATACTAACCACTGATCACCATACAATACTAATCACTGATCACCATACAATACTAATCACTGATCACCATACAATACTAACCACTGATCACCATACAATACTAATCACTGATCACCATACAATACTAACCACTGATCACCATACAATACTAATCACTGATCACCATACAATAGTAATCACTGATCACCATACAATACTAATCACTGATCCCCATACAATACTAACTATAATTCTCCTATACTGACCATACTATGATAGGAATGCCCCCTTTATAATTCTCCTATACTGCCCATACTTTGATAGGAGTGACCCTTTATAATTCTCCTATACTGACCATACCATGATAGGAGTGACCCTTTATAGTTCTCCTAGTTCTATACTGCCCATACTGTGATAGGAGTGCCCCTTTATAATTCTCCTAGTTCTATACTGACCATACTATGATAGGAGTGCCCCTTTATAATTCTCCTAGTTCTATACTGTCCATACTATGATAGGAGTGCCCCTTTATAATTCTCCTATACTGACCATTCTATAATAGAAGCACCCCTTTATAATTCTCCTATACTGTCCATAATATGATAGGAGTGCCCCTTTATAATTATCTTATACTGACCACACTATGATAGGAGTGCCCCTTTATAATTCACCTATAATGACCATACTAAGATAGGAGTGCCCCTTTATAATTCTCCTATACTGCCCATACTATGATAGGAGTGCCCCTTTATAATTCTCTATGCTGCCCATACTATGATAGCAGTGCCCCTTTATAATTCTCCTTGTTCTTTACTGACCATACTATGATAGGAGTGCTACTTTATAACTATCCTCTACTGCCCATACTATGATAGGAGTGCCCCTTTATAATTCTCCTATACTGCCCATACTATGATAGGAGTGCCCCTTTATAATTCTCCTATGCTGCCCATACTATGATAGGAGTACCCCATTATAATTCTCCTTGTTATATACTGACCATACTATGATAGGAGTGCCCCTTTATAATTCTCCTAGTTCTGTACTGACCATACTATGATAGGAGTGCCCCTTTATAATTCTCCTAGTTCTATACTGCCCATACTATGATAGGAGTGCCCCTTTATAATTCTCCTATACTGCCCATACTATGATAGGAGTGCCCCTTTATAATTCTCCTATACTGCCCATACTATGATAGGAGTGCCCCTTTATAATCATCCTATACTTCCCATACTATGATAGAAGTGCCCCTTTATAATTCTCCTATACTGCCCATACTATGATAGGAGTGCCCCTTTATAATTCTCCTATACTGACCATACTATGATAGGAGTGCCTCTTTATAATTCTCCTAGTTCTATACTGCCCATACTATGATAGGAGTGCCCCTTTATAATTCTCCTAGTTGTGTACTGACCATACTATGATAGGAGTGCCCCTTTATAATTCTCCTATACTGCCCATACTATGATAGGAGTTCCCCTTTATAATTCTCCTATACTGCCCATACTATGAGAGGAGTGCCCCTTTATAATTCTCCTATACTGACCATACTATGATAGGAGTGCTCCTTTATAATTCTCCTAGTTCTGTACTGACCATACTATGATAGGAGTGCCCCTTTATAATTCTCCTAGTTCTACACTGACCATACTATGATAGGAGTGCCCCTTTATAATTCTCCTATACTGCCCATACTATGATAGGAGTGCCCCTTTATAATTCTCCTATACTGACCATACTATGATAGGAGTGCCCCTTTATAATTCTCCTAGTTCTGTACTGACCATACTATGATAGGAGTGCCCCTTTATAATTCTCCTAGTTCTACACTGACCATACTATGATAGGAGTGCCCCTTTATAATTCTCCTATACTGCCCATACTATGATAGGAATGCCCCTTTATAATTCTCCTAGTTCTGTACTGATCATACTATGATAGGAGTGCCCCTTTATAATTCTCATATACTGACCATACTATGATAGGAGTGCCCCTTTATAATTCTCCTAGTTCTACACTGACCATACTATGATAGGAGTGCCCCTTTATAATTCTCCTATACTTACCATACTATGATAGGAGTGCCCCTTTATAATTCTCCTAGTTCTGTACTGACCATACTATGATAGGAGTGCCCCCTTTATAATTCTCCTATACTGATCATACTATGATAGGAGTGCCCCTTTATAATTCTCCTATACTGACCATACTATGATAGGAGTGCCCCTTTATAATTCTCCTAGTTCTATACTGACCATACTATGATAGGAGTGCCCCTTTATAATTCTCCTAGTTCTATACTGTCCATACCATGATAGGAGTGCCCCTTTATAATTCTCCTATACTGGCCATACTATGATAGGAGCACCCCTTTATAATTCTCCTATACTGTCCATACTATGATAGGAGTGCCCCTTTATAATTATCTTATACTGACCACACTATGATAGGAGTGCCCCTTTATAATTCACGTATACTGACCATACTAAGATAGGAGTGCCCCTTTATAATTCTCCTATACTGCCCATACTATGATAGGAGTGCCCCTTTATAATTCTCCTATGCTGCCCATACTATGATAGGAGTGCCCCTTTATAATTCTCCTTGTTATATACTGACCATACTATGATAGGAGTGCCCCTTTATAATTCTCCTAGTTCTTTACTGACCATACTATGATAGGAGTGCTCCTTTATAACTATCCTATACTGCCCATACTATGATAGGAGTGCCCCTTTATAATTCTCCTATACTGCCCATACTATGATATGAGTGCCCCTTTATAATTCTCCTATGCTGCCCATACTATGATAGGAGTGCCCCTTTATAATTCTCCTAGTTCTATACTGACCATACCATGATAGGAGTGCCCCTTTATAATTCTCCTAGTTCTATACTGACCATACTATGATAGGAGTGCCCCTTTATAATTCTCCTAGTTCTATACTGACCATACTATGATAGGAGTGCCCCTTTATAATTCTCCTATACTGCCCATACTATGATAGGAGTGCCCCTTTATAATCATCCTATACTGCCCATACTATGATAGGAGTGCCCCTTTATAATCATCCTATACTGACCATACTATGATAGGAGTGCCCCTTTATAATTCTCCTATACTGCCCATACTATGATAGGAGTGCCCCTTTATAATTCTCCTATACTGCCCATACTATGATAGGAGTGCCCCTTTATAATTCTCCTATACTGTCCATACTATGATAGGAGTGCCCCTTCGTAATTCTCCTATACTGCCCATACTATGATAGGAGTGCCCCTTTATAATTCTCCTAGTTGTGTACTGACCATATTATGATAGGAGTGCCCCTTTATAATTCTCCTATACTGCCCATACTATGAGAGGAGTGCCCCTTTATAATTCTCCTATACTGACCATACTATGATAGGAGTGCCCCTTTATAATTCTCCTAGTTCTGTACTGACCATACTATGATAGGAGTGCCCCTTTATAATTCTCCTAGTTCTACACTGACCATACTATGATAGGAGTGCCCCTTTATAATTCTCCTATACTGACCATACTATGATAGGAGTGCCCCTTTATAATTCTCCTAGTTCTATACTGACCATATTATGATAGGAGTGCCCCTTTAATAATTCTCCTAGTTTTATACTGATCATACTATGATAGGAGTGCCCCTTTATAATTCTCCTTGTTATATATGGACCATACTATGATAGGAGTGCCCCTTTATAATTCTCCTAGTTCTGTACTGACCATACTATGATAGGAGTGCCCCTTTATAATTCTCCTATACTGACCATACTATGATAGGAGTGCCCCTTTATAATTCTCCTAGTTCTACACTGACCATACTATGATAGGAGTGCCCCTTTATAATTCTCCTATACTGACCATACTATGATAGGAGTGCCCCTTTATAATTCTCCTATTCTGACCATACTATGATAGGAGCACCCCTTTATAATTCTCCTATACTGTCCATACTATGATAGGAGTGCCCCTTTATAATTATCTTATACTGACCACACTATGATAGGAGTGCCCCTTTATAATTCACCTATACTGCCCATACTATGATAGGAGTGCCCCTTTATAATTCTCCTTGTTATATACTGACCATACTATGATAGGAGTGCCCCTTTATAATTCTCCTAGTTCTTTACTGACCATACTATGATAGGAGTGCCCCTTTATAATTCTCCTAGTTCTATACTGACCATACTATGACAGGAGTGCACCTTTATAATTCTCCTAGTTCTATACTGACCATACTATGATAGGAGTGCCCCTTTATAATTCTCCTATACTGCCCATACTATGATAGGAGTGCCCCTTTATAATTCTCCTAGTTCTACACTGACCATACTATGATAGGAGTGCCCCTTTATAATTCTCCTATACTGCCCATACTATGATAGGAGTGCCCCTTTATAATCATCCTATACTGCCCATACTATGATAGGAGTGCCCCTTTATAATTCTCCTATACTGCCCATACTATGATAGGAGTGCCCCTTTATAATTCTCCTATACTGCCCATACTATGATAGGAGTGCCTCTTTATAATTCTCCTAGTTCTATACTGCCCATACTATGATAGGAGTGCCCCTTTATAATTCTCGTAGTTGTGTACTGACCATACTATGATAGGAGTGCCCCTTTATAATTCTCCTATACTGCCCATACTATGAGAGGAGTGCCCCTTTATAATTCTCCTAGTTCTGTACTGACCATACTATGATAGGAGTGCCCCTTTATAATTCTCCTAGTTCTACACTGACCATACTATGATAGGAGTGCCCCTTTATAATTCTCCTATACTGCCCATACTATGATAGGAGTGCCCCTTTATAATTCTCCTATACTGACCATACTATGATAGGAGTGCCCCTTCATAATTCTCCTAGTTCTGTACTGACCATACTATGATAGGAGTGCCTCTTTATAATTCTCCTAGTTCTACACTGACCATACTATGATAGGAGTGCCCCTTTATAATTCTCCTATACTGCCCATACTATGATAGGAATGCCCCTTTATAATTCTCCTAGTTCTGTACTGACCATACTATGATAGGAGTGCCCCTTTATAATTCTCCTATACTGCCCATACTATGATAGGAGTGCCCCTTTATAATTCTCCTATACTGCCCATACTATGATAGGAGTGCCCCTTTATAATTCTCCTATACTGACCATACTATGATAGGAGTGCCCCTTTATAATTCTCCTATACTGACCATACTATGATAGGAGTGCCCCTTTATAATTCTCCTATACTGACCATACTATGATAGGAGTGCCCCTTTATAATTCTCCTAGTTCT
The DNA here is from genome assembly GCF_029499605.1 of Hyla sarda. Taxonomy (NCBI): domain Eukaryota; kingdom Metazoa; phylum Chordata; class Amphibia; order Anura; family Hylidae; genus Hyla; species Hyla sarda. The sequence goes on along the minus strand of NW_026610472.1, from coordinate 46,961 downwards.
ACACTGACCATACTATGATAGGAGTGCCCCTTTATAATTCTCCTATACTGACCATACTTTGATAGGAGTGCCCCTTTATAATTCTCCTAGTTCTGTACTGACCATACTATGATAGGAGTGCCCCTTTATAATTCTCCTATACTGACCATACTATGATAGGAGTGCCCCTTTATAATTCTCCTATACTGACCATACTATGATAGGAGTGCCCCTTTATAATTCTCCTATACTGACCATACTATGATAGGAGTGCCCCTTTATAATTTTCCTATACTGCCCATACTATGATTGGAGTGCCCCTTTATAATTCTCCTATACTGACCATAATATGATAGGAGTGCCCCTTTATAATTCTTCTAGTTCTATACTGACCATACTAAGATAGGAGTGCCCCTTTATAATTCTCCTATACTGCCCATACTATGATAGGAGTGCCCCTTTATAATTCTCCTATACTGCCCATACTATGATAGGAGTGCCTCTTTATAATTCTCCTATACTGCCCATACTATGATAGGAGTGCCCCTTTATAATTCTCCTATACTGCCCATACTATGATAGGAGTGCCCCTTTATAATTCTCCTATACTGCCCATACTATGATAGGAGTGCCCCTTTATAATTCTCCTAGTTCTGTACTGCCCATACTATGATAGGAGTGCCGCTTTATAATTCTCCTAGTTCTATACTGCCCATACTATGATAGGAGTGCCCCTTTATAATTCTACTATACTGCCCATACTATAATAGGAGTGCCCCTTTATAATTCTCCTATACTGACCATACTATGATAGGAGTGCCCCTTTATAATTCTCCTATAATGACCATAGTATGGTAGGAGTGCCCCTTTATAATTCTCCTATACTGACCATACTATGATAGTAGTGCCCCTTTATAATTCTCCTATAATGACCATACTATGATAGGAGTGCCCCTTTATAACTATCCTATACTGACCATACTATGATAGGAGTGCCCCTTTATAATTCTCCTATACTGCCCATACTATGATAGGAATGCCCCTTTATAATTCTCCTAGTTCTGTACTGATCATACTATGATAGGAGTGCCCCTTTATAATTCTCATATACTGACCATACTATGATAGGAGTGCCCCTTTATAATTCTCCTAGTTCTACACTGACCATACTATGATAGGAGTGCCCCTTTATAATTCTCCTATACTGACCATACTATGATAGGAGTGCCCCTTTATAATTCTCCTAGTTCTGTACTGACCATACTATGATAGGAGTGCCCCTTTATAATTCTCCTATACTGACCATACTATGATAGGAGTGCCCCTTTATAATTCTCCTATACTGACCATACTATGATAGGAGTGCCCCTTTATAATTCTCCTATACTGACCATACTATGATAGGAGTGCCCCTTTATAATTCTCCTAGTTCTATACTGTCCATACTATGATAGGAGTGCCCCTTTATAATTCTCCTATACCTGCCATACTATGATAGGAGCACCCCTTTATAATTCTCCTATACTGTCCATGCTATGATAGGAGTGCCCCTTTATAATTCTCCTTGTTATATACTGACCATACTATGATAGGAGTGCCCCTTTATAATTATCTTATACTGACCACACTATGATAGGAGTGCCCCTTTATAATTCACGTATACTGACCATACTAAGATAGGAGTGCCCCTTTATAATTCTCCTATACTGCCCATACTATGATAGGAGTGCCCCTTTATAATTCTCCTATGCTGCCCATACTATGATAGGAGTGCCCCTTTATAATTCTCCTTGTTATATACTGACCATACTATGATAGGAGTGCCCCTTTATAATTCTCCTAGTTCTTTACTGACCATACTATGATAGGAGTGCTCCTTTATAACTATCCTATACTGCCCATACTATGATAGGAGTGCCCCTTTATAATTCTCCTATACTGCCCATACTATGATATGAGTGCCCCTTTATAATTCTCCTATGCTGCCCATACTATGATAGGAGTGCCCCTTTATAATTCTCCTAGTTCTATACTGACCATACTATGATAGGAGTGCCCCTTTATAATTCTCCTATACTGCCCATACTATGATAGGAGTGCCCCTTTATAATCATCCTATACTGCCCATACTATGATAGGAGTGCCCCTTTATAATCATCCTATACTGACCATACTATGATAGGAGTGCCCCTTTATAATTCTCCTATACTGCCCATACTATGATAGGAGTGCCCCTTTATAATTCTCCTATACTGCCCATACTATGATAGGAGTGCCCCTTTGTAATTCTCCTATACTGCCCATACTATGATAGGAGTGCCCCTTTATAATTCTCCTAGTTGTGTACTGACCATATTATGATAGGAGTGCCCCTTTATAATTCTCCTATACTGCCAATACTATGAGAGGAGTGCCCCTTTATAATTCTCCTATACTGACCATACTATGATAGGAGTGCCCCTTTATAATTCTCCTAGTTCTGTACTGACCATACTATGATAGGAGTGCCCCTTTATAATTCTCCTAGTTCTACACTGACCATACTATGATAGGAGTGCCCCTTTATAATTCTCCTATACTGACCATACTATGATAGGAGTGCCCCTTTATAATTCTCCTAGTTCTATACTGACCATATTATGATATGAGTGCCCCTTTAATAATTCTCCTAGTTTTATACTGATCATACTATGATAGGAGTGCCCCTTTATAATTCTCCTTGTTATATACTGACCATACTATGAAAGGAGTGCCCCTTTATAATTCTCCTAGTTCTGTACTGACCATACTATGATAGGAGTGCCCCTTTATAATTCTCCTATACTGACCATACTATGATAGGAGTGCCCCTTTATAATTCTCCTAGTTCTACACTGACCATACTATGATAGGAGTGCCCCTTTATAATTCTCCTATACTGACCATACTATGATAGGAGTGCCCCTTTATAATTCTCCTATACTGACCATACTATGATAGGAGCACCCCTTTATAATTCTCCTATACTGTCCATACTATGATAGGAGTGCCCCTTTATAATTATCTTATACTGACCACACTATGATAGGAGTGCCCCTTTATAATTCACCTATACTGCCCATACTATGATAGGAGTGCCCCTTTATAATTCTCCTTGTTATATACTGACCATACTATGATAGGAGTGCCCCTTTATAATTCTCCTAGTTCTTTACTGACCATACTATGATAGGAGTGCCCCTTTATAATTCTCCTAGTTCTATACTGACCATACTATGACAGGAGTGCCCCTTTATAATTCTCCTAGTTCTATACTGACCATACTATGATAGGAGTGCCCCTTTATAATTCTCCTATACTGACCATACTATGATAGGAGTGCCCCTTTATAATTCTCCTAGTTCTACACTGACCATACTATGATAGGAGTGCCCCTTTATAATTCTCCTATACTGCCCATACTATGATAGGAGTGCCCCTTTATAATCATCCTATACTGCCCATACTATGATAGGAGTGCCCCTTTATAATTCTCCTATACTGCCCATACTATGATAGGAGTGCCCCTTTATAATTCTCCTATACTGCCCATACTATGATAGGAGTGCCTCTTTATAATTCTCCTAGTTCTATACTGCCCATACTATGATAGGAGTGCCCCTTTATAATTCTCGTAGTTGTGTACTGACCATACTATGATAGGAGTGCCCCTTTATAATTCTCCTATACTGCCCATACTATGAGAGGAGTGCCCCTTTATAATTCTCCTAGTTCTGTACTGACCATACTATGATAGGAGTGCCCCTTTATAATTCTCCTAGTTCTACACTGACCATACTATGATAGGAGTGCCCCTTTATAATTCTCCTATACTGCCCATACTATGATAGGAGTGCCCCTTTATAATTCTCCTATACTGACCATACTATGATAGGAGTGCCCCTTTATAATTCTCCTAGTTCTGTACTGACCATACTATGATAGGAGTGCCCCTTTATAATTTTCCTAGTTCTACACTGACCATACTATGATAGGAGTGCCCCTTTATAATTCTCCTATACTGCCCATACTATGATAGGAATGCCCCTTTATAATTCTCCTAGTTCTGTACTGACCATACTATGATAGGAGTGCCCCTTTATAATTCTCCTATACTGCCCATACTATGATAGGAGTGCCCCTTTATAATTCTCCTATACTGCCCATACTATGATAGGAGTGCCCCTTTATAATTCTCCTATACTGACCATACTATGATAGGAGTGCCCCTTTATAATTCTCCTATACTGACCATACTATGATAGGAGTGCCCCTTTATAATTCTCCTATACTGACCATACTATGATAGGAGTGCCCCTTTATAATTCTCCTAGTTCTACACTGACCATACTATGATAGGAGTGCCCCTTTATATTTCTCCTATACTGACCATACTTTGATAGGAGTGCCCCTTTATAATTCTCCTAGTTCTGTACTGACCATACTATGATAGGAGTGCCCCTTTATAATTCTCCTATACTGACCATACTATGATAGGAGTGCCCCTTTATAATTCTCCTATACTGACCATACTATGATAGGAGTGCCCCTTTATAATTCTCCTATACTGCCCATACTATGATAGGAGTGCCCCTTTATAATTCTCCTATACTGCCCATACTATGATAGGAGTGCCCCTTTATAATTCTCCTATACTGCCCATACTATGATAGGAGTGCCCCTTTATAATTCTCCTAGTTCTGTACTGCCCATACTATGATAGGAGTGCCGCTTTATAATTCTCCTATACTGACCATACTATGATAGGAGTGCCCCTTTATAATTCTCCTATAATGACCATAGTATGGTAGGAGTGCCCCTTTATAATTCTCCTATACTGACCATACTATGATAGGAGTGCCCCTTTATAATTCTCCTATAATGACCATAGTATGGTAGGAGTGCCCCTTTATAATTCTTCTATAATGACCATACTATGATAGGAGTGCCCCTTTATAACTATCCTATACTGACCATACTATGATAGGAGTGCCCCTTTATAATTCTCCTAGTTCTGTACTGCCCATACTATGATAGGAGTGCCCCTTTATAATTCTGCTATACTGACCATACTATGATAGGAGTGCCCCTTTATAACTATCCAATACTGACCATACTATGATAGGAGTGCCCCTTTATAATTCTCCTAGTTCTATACTGCCCATACTATGATATTGAGTGCCCCTTTATAACTATCCTATACTGACCATACTATGATAGGAGTGCCCCTTTATAATTCTCCTAGTTCTCTACTGACCATACTATGATAGGAGTGCCCCTTTATAATTCTCCTATACTGACCATACTATGATAGGAGTGCCCCTTTATAATTATCCTATACTGCCCATACTATGATAGGAGTGCCCCTTTATAATTCTAGTTCTGTACTGCCCGTACTATGATAGGAGTGCCCCTTTATAATTCTCCTATACTGTCCATACTATGATAGGAGTGCCCCTTTATAATTATCCTATACTGACCCTACTATGATAGGAGTGCCCCTTTATAATTATCCTATACTGAGCATACTATGATAGGAGTGCCCCTTTATAATTCTCCTATACTGTCCATACTATGATAGGAGTGCCCCTTTATAATTCTCCTATACTGACCATACTATGATAGGAGTGCCCCTTTGTGATTCTCTTATACTGACCATACTATGATAGGAGTGCCCCTTTATAATTCTCCTAGTTCTACACTGACCATACTATTATAGGAGTGCCCCTCTATAATTCTCCTATACTGCCCATACTATGATAAGAGTGCCCCTTTATAATTCTCCTATACTCACCATACTATGATAGGAGTGCCCCTTTATAATTCTCCTATACTGATCATACTATGATAGGAGTGCCCCTTTATAATTCTCCTAGTTCTGTACTGACCATACTATGATAGGAGTGCCCCTTTATAATTATCCTATACTGTCCATACTGTGATAGGAGTGCCCCATTATAATTCTCCTATACTGCCCATACTATGATAGGAGTGCCCCTTTATAATTCTCCTATACTGCCCATACTATGATAGGAGTGCCTCTTTATAATTCTCCTATACTGCTCGTACTATGATAGGAGTGCCCCTTTATAATTCTCCTAGTTCTATACTGACCATACTATGATAGGAGTGCCCCTTTATAATTCTCCTAGTTCTACACTGACCATACTATTATAGGAGTGCCCCTTTATAATTCTCCTATACTGCCCATACTATGATTGGAGTGCCCCTTTATAATTCTCCTATACTGACCATAATATGATAGGAGTGCCCCTTTATAATTCTCCTAGTTCTATACTGACCATACTGATAGGAGTGCCCCTTTATAATTCTCCTATACTGCCCATACTATGATAGGAGTGCCTCTTTATAATTCTCCTATACTGCCCGTACTATGATAGGAGTGCCCCTTTATAATTCTCCTAGTTCTGTACTGCCCATACTATGATAGGAGTGCCCCTTTATAATTCTCCTAGTTCTATACTGCCCATACTATGATAGGAGTGCCCCTTTATAATTCTCCTAGTTCTATACTGCCCATACTATGATAGGAGTGCCCCTTTATAATTCTCCTATACTGCCCATACTATGATAGGAGTGCCCCTTTATAATTCTCCTATACTGCCCATACTATGATAGGAGTGCCTCTTTATAATTCTCCTAGTTCGATACTGCCCATACTATGATAGGAGTGCCCCTTTATAATTCTCCTAGTTCTATACTGACCATACTATGATAGGAGTGCCCCTTTATAATTCTCCTACACTGCCCATACTATGATAGGAGTGCCCCTTTATAATTCTCCTATACTGCCCGTACTATGATAGGAGTGCCCCTTTATAATTCTCCTAGTTCGATACTGCCCGTACTATGATAGGAGTTCCCCTTTACAATTCTCCTAGTTCTATACTGACCATACTATGATAGGAGTGCCCCTTTATAATTCTCCTATACTGCCCATACTATAATAGGAGTGCCCCTTTATAATTCTCCTATACTGACCATACTATGATAGGAGTGCCCCTTTATAATTCTCCTATGCTGCCCATACTATGATAGGAGTGCCCTTTTATAATTCTCCTATACTGACCATACTATGATAGGAGTGCCCCTTTATAATTCTCCTATACTGACCATACTATGATAGGAATGCCCCTTTATAATTCTCCTATACAGACCATACTATGATAGGAGTGCCCCTTTATAATTCTCCTATACAGACCATACTATGATAGGAGTGCCCCTTTATAATTCTCCTAGTTCTGTACTGACCATACTATGATAGGAGTGCCCCTTTATAATTCTCCTAGTTCTGTACTGACCATACTATGATAGGAGTGCCCCTTTATAATTATCCTATACTGACCATACTGTGATAGGAGTGCCCCTTTATAATTCTCCTATACTAACCATACTATGATAGGAGTGCCCCTTTATAATTCTCCTATACTGCCATACTATGATTGGAGTGCCCCTTTATAATTCTCCTATACTGACCATAATATAATAGGAGTTCCCCTTTATAATTCTCCTATACTGTCCATACTATGATAGGAGTGCCCCTTTATATTTCTCCTATACTGACCATAATATGATAGGAGTGACCCTTTATAATTCTCCTATACTGATCATACTATGATAGCAGTGCCCCTTTATATTTCTCCTATACTGACCATACTATGATAGGAGTGCCCCTTTATAATTCTCCTATACTGCTCGTACTATGATAGGAGTGCCCCTTTATAATTCTCCTAGTTCTATACTGACCATACTATGATAGGATTTCCCCTTTATAATTCTCCTATACTTACCATACTATGATAGGAGTGCCCCATTACAATTCTCCTATACTGACCATACTATGATAGGAGTGCCCCTTTATAATTCTCCTATACTTACCATACTATGATAGGAGTGCCCCTTTATAATTCTCCTATACTGACCATACTATGATAGGAGTGCCCCTTTATAATTCTCCTATACTGCCCATACTATGATAGGAGTGCCCCATTACAATTCTCCTATACTGACCATACTATGATAGGAGTGCCCCTTTATAATTCTCCTATACTGCTCGTACTATGATAGGAGTGCCCCTTTATAATTCTCCTAGTTCTATACTGACCATACTATGATAGGATTTCCCCTTTATAATTCTCCTATACTGCCCATACTATGATAGGAGTGCCCCTTTATAATTCTCCTATACTGACCATACTATGATAGGAGTGCCCCATTACAATTCTCCTATACTGACCATACTATGATAGGAGTGCCCCTTTATAATTCTCCTATACTTACCATACTATGATAGGAGTGCCCCATTACAATTCTCCTATACTGATCATACTATGATAGAAGTGCCCCTTTATAATTCTCCTATACTGACCATACTATGATAGGAGTGCCGCTTTATAATTCTCATATACTGCCCATACTATGATAGGAGTGCCCCTTTATAATTCTCCTATACTGACCACACTATGATAGGAGTGCCCCTTTATAATTCTCCTATACTGACCATACTATGATAGGAGTGCCCCTTTATAATTCTCCTATACTGCCCATACTATGATAGGAGTGCCTCTTTATAATTCTCCTATACTGCCCATACTATGATAGGAGTGCCCCTTTATAATTCTCCTATACTGCCCATACTATGATAGGAGTGCCCCTTTATAATTCTCCTATACTGCCCATACTATGATAGGAGTGCCCATTTATAATTCTCCTAGTTCTGTACTGCCCATACTATGATAGGAGTGCCGCTTTATAATTCTCCTATACTGACCATACTATGATAGGAGTGCCCCTTTATAATTCTCCTATAATGACCATACTATGATAGGAGTGCCCCTTTATAATTCTCCTATAATGACCATAGTATGGTAGGAGTGCCCCTTTATAATTCTCCTATACTGACCATACTATGATAGGAGTGCCCCTTTATAATTCTCCTATAATGACCATACTATGATAGGAGTGCCCCTTTATAACTATCCTATACTGACCATACTATGATAGGAGTGCCCCTTTATAATTCTCCTAGTTCTGTACTGCCCATACTATGATAGGAGTGCCCCTTTATAATTCTGCTATACTGACCATACTATGATAGGAGTGCCCCTTTATAACTATCCAATACTGACCATACTATGATAGGAGTGCCCCTTTATAATTCTCCTAGTTCTATACTGCCCATACTATGATATTGAGTGCCCCTTTATAACTATCCTATACTGACCATACTATGATAGGAGTGCCCCTTTATAATTCTCCTAGTTCTCTACTGACCATACTATGATAGGAGTGCCCCTTTATAATTCTCCTATACTGACCATACTATGATAGGAGTGCCCCTTTATAATTCTCCTAGTTCTACACTGACCATACTATGATAGGAGTGCCCCTTTATAATTCTAGTTCTGTACTGCCCGTACTATGATAGGAGTGCCCCTTTATAATTCTCCTATACTGTCCATACTATGATAGGAGTGCCCCTTTATAATTATCCTATACTGACCCTACTATGATAGGAGTGCCCCTTTATAATTATCCTATACTGAGCATACTATAATAGGAGTGCCCCTTTATAATTCTCCTATACTGTCCATACTATGATAGGAGTGCCCCTTTATAATTCTCCTATACTGACCATACTATGATAGGAGTGCCCCTTTATGATTCTCTTATACTGACCATACTATGATAGGAGTGCCCCTTTATAATTCTCCTAGTTCTACACTGACCATACTATTATAGGAGTGCCCCTCTATAATTCTCCTATACTGCCCATACTATGATAAGAGTGCCCCTTTATAATTCTCCTATACTCACCATACTATGATTGGAGTGCCCCTTTATAATTCTCCTATACTGATCATACTATGATAGGAGTGCCCCTTTATAATTCTCCTATACTGATCATACTATGATAAGAGTGCCCCTTTATAATTCTCCTATACTCACCATACTATGATAGGAGTGCCCCTTTATAATTCTCCTATACTGATCATACTATGATAGGAGTGCCCCTTTATAATTCTCCTAGTTCTGTACTGACCATACTATGATAGGAGTGCCCCTTTATAATTATCCTATACTGTCCATACTATGATAGGAGTGCCCCTTTATAATTATCCTATACTGATCATACTATGATAGGAGTGCCCCTTTATAATTCTCCTAGTTCTGTACTGACCATACTATGATAGGAGTGCCCCTTTATAATTATCCTATACTGTCCATACTATGATAGGAGTGCCCCTTTATAATTATCCTATACTGTCCATACTATGATAGGAGTGCCCCTTTATAATTCTCCTATACTGACCATACTATGATAGGAGTGCCCCTTTATAATTCTCCTATACTGATCATACTATGATAGGAGTGCCCCTTTATAATTCTCCTAGTTCTGTACTGCCCATACTATGATAGGAGTGCCCCTTTATAATTCTCCTATGCTGCCCATACTATGATAGGAGTGCCCCTTTATAATTCTCCTTGTTATATACTGTCCATACTAAGATAGGAGTGCCCCATTATAATTCTCCTATACTGCCCATACTATGATAGGAGTGCCCCTTTATAATTCTCCTATACTGCCCATACTATGATAGGAGTGCCTCTTTATAATTCTCCTATACTGCTCGTACTATGATAGGAGTGCCCCTTTATAATTCTCCTAGTTCTATACTGACCATACTATGATAGGAGTGCCCCTTTATAATTCTCCTAGTTCTACACTGACCATACTATTATAGGAGTGCCCCTTTATAATTCTCCTATACTGCCCATACTATGATTGGAGTGCCCCTTTATAATTCTCCTATACTGACCATAATATGATAGGAGTGCCCCTTTATAATTCTCCTAGTTCTATACTGACCATACTGATAGGAGTGCCCCTTTATAATTCTCCTATACTGCCCATACTATGATAGGAGTGCCTCTTTATAATTCTCCTATACTGCCCGTACTATGATAGGAGTGCCCCTTTATAATTCTCCTAGTTCTGTACTGCCCATACTATGATAGGAGTGCCCCTTTATAATTCTCCTAGTTCTATACTGCCCATACTATGATAGGAGTGCCCCTTTATAATTCTCCTAGTTCTATACTGCCCATACTATGATAGGAGTGCCCCTTTATAATTCTCCTATACTGCCCATACTATGATAGGAGTGCCCCTTTATAATTCTCCTATACTGCCCATACTATGATAGGAGTGCCTCTTTATAATTCTCCTAGTTCGATACTGCCCATACTATGATAGGAGTGCCCCTTTATAATTCTCCTAGTTCTATACTGACCATACTATGATAGGAGTGCCCCTTTATAATTCTCCTATACTGCCCATACTATGATAGGAGTGCCCCTTTATAATTCTCCTATACTGCTCGTACTATGATAGGAGTGCCCCTTTATAATTCTCCTATACTGCCCATACTATGATAGGAGTGCCTCTTTATAATTCTCCTAGTTCGATACTGCCCATACTATGATAGGAGTGCCCCTTTATAATTCTCCTAGTTCTATACTGACCATACTATGATAGGAGTGCCCCTTTATAATTCTCCTATACTGCCCATACTATGATAGGAGTGCCCCTTTATAATTCTCCTATACTGCTCGTACTATGATAGGAGTGCCCCTTTATAATTCTCCTATACTGCCCATACTATGATAGGAGTGCCTCTTTATAATTCTCCTAGTTCGATACTGCCCATACTATGATAGGAGTGCCCCTTTATAATTCTCCTAGTTCTATACTGACCATACTATGATAGGAGTGCCCCTTTATAATTCTCCTATACTGCCCATACTATGATAGGAGTGCCCCTTTATAATTCTCCTATACTGCCCGTACTATGATAGGAGTGCCCCTTTATAATTCTCCTAGTTCGATACTGCCCGTACTATGATAGGAGTTCCCCTTTACAATTCTCCTAGTTCTATACTGACCATACTATGATAGGAGTGCCCCTTTATAATTCTCCTATACTGCCCATACTATAATAGGAGTGCCCCTTTATAATTCTCCTATACTGACCATACTATGATAGGAGTGCCCCTTTATAATTCTCCTATGCTGCCCATACTATGATAGGAGTGCCCTTTTATAATTCTCCTATACTGACCATACTATGATAGGAGTGCCCCTTTATAATTCTCCTATACTGACCATACTATGATAGGAATGCCCCTTTATAATTCTCCTATACAGACCATACTATGATAGGAGTGCCCCTTTATAATTCTCCTATACAGACCATACTATGATAGGAGTGCCCCTTTATAATTCTCCTAGTTCTGTACTGACCATACTATGATAGGAGTGCCCCTTTATAATTCTCCTAGTTCTGTACTGACCATACTATGATAGGAGTGCCCCTTTATAATTCTCCTATACTGCTCGTACTATGATAGGAGTGCCCCTTTATAATTCTCCTATACTGCCCATACTATGATAGGAGTGCCTCTTTATAATTCTCCTAGTTCGATACTGCCCATACTATGATAGGAGTGCCCCTTTATAATTCTCCTAGTTCTATACTGACCATACTATGATAGGAGTGCCCCTTTATAATTCTCCTATACTGCCCATACTATGATAGGAGTGCCCCTTTATAATTCTCCTATACTGCTCGTACTATGATAGGAGTGCCCCTTTATAATTCTCCTATACTGCCCATACTATGATAGGAGTGCCTCTTTATAATTCTCCTAGTTCGATACTGCCCATACTATGATAGGAGTGCCCCTTTATAATTCTCCTAGTTCTATACTGACCATACTATGATAGGAGTGCCCCTTTATAATTCTCCTATACTGCCCATACTATGATAGGAGTGCCCCTTTATAATTCTCCTATACTGCCCGTACTATGATAGGAGTGCCCCTTTATAATTCTCCTAGTTCGATACTGCCCGTACTATGATAGGAGTTCCCCTTTACAATTCTCCTAGTTCTATACTGACCATACTATGATAGGAGTGCCCCTTTATAATTCTCCTATACTGCCCATACTATAATAGGAGTGCCCCTTTATAATTCTCCTATACTGACCATACTATGATAGGAGTGCCCCTTTATAATTCTCCTATGCTGCCCATACTATGATAGGAGTGCCCTTTTATAATTCTCCTATACTGACCATACTATGATAGGAGTGCCCCTTTATAATTCTCCTATACTGACCATACTATGATAGGAATGCCCCTTTATAATTCTCCTATACAGACCATACTATGATAGGAGTGCCCCTTTATAATTCTCCTATACAGACCATACTATGATAGGAGTGCCCCTTTATAATTCTCCTAGTTCTGTACTGACCATACTATGATAGGAGTGCCCCTTTATAATTCTCCTAGTTCTGTACTGACCATACTATGATAGGAGTGCCCCTTTATAATTATCCTATACTGACCATACTGTGATAGGAGTGCCCCTTTATAATTCTCCTATACTGACCATACTATGATAGGAGTGCCCCTTTATAATTCTCCTATACTGCCATACTATGATTGGAGTGCCCCTTTATAATTCTCCTATACTGACCATAATATAATAGGAGTTCCCCTTTATAATTCTCCTATACTGTCCATACTATGATAGGAGTGCCCCTTTATAATTCTCCTATACTCACCATACTATGATAGGAGTGCCCCATTACAATTCTCCTATACTGACCATACTATGATAGGAGTGCCCCTTTATAATTCTCCTATACTTACCATACTATGATAGGAGTGCCCCTTTATAATTCTCCTATACTGACCATACTATGATAGGAGTGCCCCTTTATAATTCTCCTATACTGCCCATACTATGATAGGAGTGCCCCATTACAATTCTCCTATACTGACCATACTATGATAGGAGTGCCCCTTTATAATTCTCCTATACTTACCATACTATGATAGGAGTGCCCCATTACAATTCTCCTATACTGATCATACTATGATAGAAGTGCCCCTTTATAATTCTCCTATACTGACCATACTATGATAGGAGTGCCCCTTTATAATTCTCATATACTGCCCATACTATGATAGGAGTGCCCCTTTATAATTCTTCTATACTGACCACACTATGATAGGAGTGCCCCTTTATAATTCTCCTATACTGACCATACTATGATAGAAGTGCCCCTTTATAATTCTCCTATACTGTCCATACTATAATAGGAGTGCCCCTTTATAATTCTCCTATACTGCCATACTATGATTGGAGTGCCCCTTTATAATTCTCCTATACTGACCATAATATAATAGGAGTTCCCCTTTATAATTCTCCTATACTGTCCATACTATGATAGGAGTGCCCCTTTATATTTCTCCTATACTGACCATAATATGATAGGAGTGACCCTTTATAATTCTCCTATACTGATCATACTATGATAGGAGTGCCCCTTTATATTTCTCCTATACTGACCATACTATGATAGGAGTGCCCCTTTATAATTCTCCTATACTGCTCGTACTATGATAGGAGTGCCCCTTTATAATTCTCCTAGTTCTATACTGACCATACTATGATAGGATTTCCCCTTTATAATTCTCCTATACTTACCATACTATGATAGGAGTGCCCCTTTATAATTCTCCTATACTGATCATACTATGATAGAAGTGCCCCTTTATAATTCTCCTATACTGACCATACTATGATAGGAGTGCCCCTTTATAATTCTCATATACTGCCCATACTATGATAGGAGTGCCCCTTTATAATTCTCCTATACTGACCACACTATGATAGGAGTGCCCCTTTATAATTCTCCTATACTGACCATACTATGATAGGAGTGCCCCTTTATAATTCTCCTATACTGTCCATACTATAATAGGAGTGCCCCTTTATAATTCTCCTATACTGACTATACTATGATAGGAGTGCCCCTTTATAATTCTCCTATACTGACGATACTATGATGGGATTTTCCCTTTATAATTCTCCTATACTGACCATACTATGATAGGAGTGCCCCTTTATAATTCTCCTATACTGCCCATACTATGATAGGAGTGCCCCTTTATAATTCTCCTATACTGACCATACTATGATAGGAGTGGCCCTTTATAATTCTCCTATACTGCCCATACTATGATAGGAGTGCCCCTTTATAATTCTCCTATACTGACCATACTATGATAGGAGTGCCCCTTTATAATTCTCCTATACTGACCATACTATGATAGGAGTGCCCCATTATAATTCTCCTATACTGACCAAATTATGATAGGAGTGCCCCTTTATAATTCTCCTAGTTCTATACTGACCATACTATGATAGGAGTGCCCCTTTATAATTCTCCTATACTGCCCATACTTTGATAGGAGTGCCCCTTTATAATTCTCCTATACTGCCCATACTATGATAGGAGTGCCCCTTTATAGGGGTGCTCCGGGGTGGTTAAGAATAATAAAAATACCCCAAAGCCATCACAATACCTGTTCTTTGGCCCCTGTAGTTATCCATGGGATTGCGCCAGCTCCTGTGGCCCCTGTTGTCTCCTGAATATAATTTTTTACTGCTTGCAGCCTAAACTACAACTCCCAGCAGTCAGTGCGGCTCTGTGTAATGGCTGCCAGTCAATTGCTGTTACTATCTGTGTGCATGTTGTGTGGTTGTAAACACTGTACAGGTCTTTTCTTTCAAACTATCCTCCCCCCCCAGGAATAAATCATGCTCAGGAGTGGAAGCAGTCAGTGATTAGATCTACAGCAGGCAAAGAGCAGCGTTATGTGCTGAGTTGTGACTGAGAATCTTCGCTGGGCTTCTCTGTCAGACCCCAAGACAAGACAGAAACCATGTGGTGTTTGTCTTCCAGGGGGTGGGGGCTGCTCTCAGGGAGGGGTTTGCACAGAGACAAGGGGGATGAAGGAGGGAAACTGCTCTGTATAATGAATGATATTTAGACAGATACACAGGGGAAGGGAGGGCTGTGGGTTTAGTTCCCCTTTAAGTCTTGGGAAATTGACTTATTCAGGTAAGTAGATGGCGCTAGAATCTTCTCTAGAGGCGAATTAAAGGCTGGAATCATCCGGAGAACATTTTCCAAATCCTGGCGGATAATCTTTTCTGTAGAATCAGCCATCGAGTGCGACAAAGTCCTCAGGACCGCCCCGTAATGGAGGAACGGACGGACCAACCTCCAGACTGTCCGGATCAATGACTGAATGTTGGAGCAGATCTGAGTGTCCCCGATATTAGGACTCACTCTGGGGGAAGCCTCTAATATTAACCCCCACTTGTCTATGTTGAGTGATCTCTTCCTCCAATAAGGAATGTGACTGGGACTGACGCTTGGTCCTGGAATCAAGGAGATGGGAGGGAAGATGTCGGCCGCCTGGACCTCCAGGGACTGAGAACGTCTGTAGCCAACGGGTCGTCCTCCCATCAGATCGACCTCTGACCCCACCTGAGTGTAATGTTCTTGAACCCTCTGGGTGTAGGGACCGCTCTATTCTTGAACCCTCTGGGTGTAGGGACCGCTCTGTTATGGATCCCTCTGGGTGCAGGGACCGCTTTGTTCTTGAACCCTCTGGGTGTAGGGACCGCTCTGTTCTTGAACCCTCTGGGTGTAGGGACCGCTTTGTTCTTGAACCCTCTGGGTGTAGGGACCGCTCTGTTCTTGAACCCTCTGGGTGTAGGGACCGCTTTGTTCTTCAACCCTCTGGGTGTAGGGACCGCTCTGTTCTTGGACGCTCTGGGTGTAGGGACCGCTATGTTCTTGAACCCTCTGGGTGTAGGGACCGCTCTGTTCTTGGACGCTCTGGGTGTAGGGACCGCTATGTTCTTGAACCCTCTGGGTGTAGGGACCGCTCTGTTCTTGAACCCTCTGGGTGCAGGGACCGCTTTGTTCTTGAACCCTCTGGGTGTAGGGACCGCTCTGTTCTTGAACCCTCTGGGTGTAGGGACCGCTTTGTTCTTGAACCCTCTGGGTGTAGGGACCGCTCTGTTCTTGAACCCTCTGGGTGTAGGGACCGCTTTGTTCTTCAACCCTCTGGGTGTAGGGACCGCTCTGTTCTTGGACGCTCTGGGTGTAGGGACCGCTATGTTCTTGAACCCTCTGGGTGTAGGGACCGCTCTGTTCTTGGACGCTCTGGGTGTAGGGACCGCTATGTTCTTGAACCCTCTGGGTGTAGGGACCGCTCTGTTCTTGAACCCTCTGGGTGTAGGGACCTCTCTGTTCTTGAACCCTCTGGGTGTAGGGACCGCTCTGTTCTTGGACCCTCTGGGTGTAGGGACCGCTCTGTTCTTGGACCCTCTGGGTGTAGGGACCGCTCTGTTCTTGAACCCTCTGGGTGTAGGGACCGCTCTGTTCTTGGACCCTCTGGGTGTAGGGACCGCTCTGTTCTTGGACCCTCTGGGTGTAGGGACCGCTCTGTTCTTGGAAGTCCTTGACTGATCGGCTATGACATTGAGAGGTCCCCGAATGTGAACGGCAGAAAGATGGATGAGGTTCTGCTCCGCCCGGTCCAGGATCATCCCGAATTCTCTGAGGAGGAGCTGAGATCTCGCGCTGTTGATATATTTGTTGTCTCATATATATTCACCGCCTTCCCTGGATTAGGGGAGCAAAACGTAACAGAGCAAACCTGATCACTCTGATCTCTCTGATCGCTGTGATCTCTCTGATCGCTGTGATCTCTCTGATCGCTGTGATCTCTCTGATAGCTGTGATCTCTCTGATCGTTCTGATCTCTCTGATCGCTGTGATCTCTCTGATAGCTCTGATCTCTCTGATCTCTCTGATAGCTCTGATCTCTGTGATCTCTCTGATTGCTCTGATCGCTGTGATCTCTCTGAATGTTCTGATCGTTCTGATCTCTCTGATCGCTGTGATCTCTCTGATCGCTGTGATCTCTCTGATCGCTGTGATCTCTCTGATCTCTCTGATAGCTCTGATCTCTCTGATCTCTCTGATTGCTCTGATCACTGATCTCTCTGATTGTTCTGATCTCTCTGATCGCTGTGAACTCTTTGATAGCTCTGATCTCTCTGATCGCTGTGATCTCTCTGATCGCTCTGATCTCTCTGATCACTGTGATCTCTCTGATAGCTCTGATCTCTGTGATCTCTCTGATCGCTATGATCTCTCTGATCGCTCTGATCTCTCTGATCTCTCTGATTGCTCTGATCACTGTGATCTCTCTGATTGTTCTGATCTCTCTGGTCTCTCTGATCGCTGTGATCTCTCTGATCGTTCTGATCTCTCTGATCGCTGTGATCTCTCTGATCTCTCTGATCGCTGTGATCTCTCTGATCGTTCTGATCTCTCTGATCGCTATGATCTCTCTGATCGCTCTGATCGCTGTGATCTCTCTGATCGCTGGGATCTCTCTGATCGCTGGGATCTCTCCGATCGCTGGGATCTCTCCGATCGCTGGGATCTCTCCGATCGCTGGGATCTCTCTGATCGCTGGGATCTCTCTGATAGCTCTGATCACTGTGATCTCTCTGATTGTTCTGATCTCTCTGATCGCTGTGAACTCTCTGATCGCTGTGATCTCTCTGATCGCTGTGATCTCTCTGATCGCTGTGATCTCTCTGATCGCTCTGATCGCTGTGATCTCTCTGATCGTTCTGATCTCTCTGATTGCTGTGATCGCTCTGATCTCTCTGATCGCTGTGATCTCACTGATTGCTGTGATCTCTCTGATCGCTTTGATCTCTCTGATCGCTGTGATCTCTCTGATTGCTGTGATCTCTCTGATCGCTGTGATCTCTCTGATCTCTCTGATCTCTCTGATCGCTTTGATCTCTCTGATCGCTGTGATCTCTGTGATCTCTCTGATTACTGTGATCTCTCTGATAGCTCTGATCTCTCTGATCGCTGTGATCTCTCTGATTACTGTGATCTCTCTGATCGCTGTGATCTCTCTGATCGCTGTGATCTCTCTGATCTCTGTGATCTCTCTGATTGCTCTGATCTCTCTGATAGCTCTGATCTCTCTGATTGCTGTGATCTCTCTGATTACTGTGATCTCTCTGATTACTGTGATCTCTCTGATCGCTGTGATCGCTCTGATCTCTCTGATTGCTGTGATCTCTCTGATCGCTTTGATCTCTCTGATCGCTGTGATCTCTCTGTTCGCTCTGATCGCTGTGATCTCTCTGATCGCTCTGATCGCTGTGATCTCTCTGATCGCTGTGATCTCTCTGATCGCTGTGATCTCTCTGATCGCTGTGATCTCTTTGATTGCTGTGATCTCTCTGATTGCTGTGATCTCTCTGATCTCTCTGATCGCTGTGATCTCTCTGATCGCTGTGATCTCTCTGATCGCTCTGATCTCTCTGATCGCTCTGATCGCTGTGATCTCTCTGATTGCTGTGATCTCTCTGATCGCTGTGATCTCTCTGATCTCTCTGATCGCTGTGATCTCTCTGATCGCTGTGATCTCTCTGATCGCTGTGATCTCTCTGATCGCTGTGATCTCTTTGATTGCTGTGATCTCTCTGATTGCTGTGATCTCTCTGATCTCTCTGATCGCTGTGATCTCTCTGATCGCTGTGATCTCTCTGATCGCTATGATCTCTCTGATCGCTGTCATCGCTCTGATCTCTCTGATCGCTGTGATCTCACTGATTGCTGTGATCTCTCTGATTACTGTGATCTCTCTGATCGCTGTGATCTCTCTGATCGCTGTGATCTCTCTGATCACTGTGATCTCTCTGATCACTGTGATCTCTCTGATCGCTGTGATCTCTCTGATTGCTGTGATCTCTCTGATTGCTGTGATCTCTCTGATCTCTGTGATCTCTCTGATTTCTGTGATCTCTCTGATAGCTCTGATCTCTCTGATCGCTGTGATCTCTCTGATCGCTGTGATCTCTCTGATCGCTGTGATCTCTCTGATCGCTGTGATCTCTCTGATCGCTGTGATCTCTCTGATTGCTGTGATCTCTCTGATCGCTGTGATCTCTCTGATTGCTGTGATCTCTCTGATCTCTGTGATCTCTCTGATTACTGTGATCTCTCTGATCACTGTGATCTCTCTGATCACTGTGATCTCTCTGATCGCTGTGATCTCTCTGATCGCTGTGATCTCTCTGATCTCTGTGATCTCTCTGATTTCTGTGATCTCTCTGATTGCTGTGATCTCTCTGATCTCTGTGATCTCTCTGATTTCTGTGATCTCTCTGATAGCTCTGATCTCTCTGATCGCTGTGATCTCTCTGATCGCTGTGATCTCTCTGATTACTGTGATCTCTCTGATCGCTGTGATCTCTCTGATCGCTGTTGTCATGGAAATATTAAGTTGTCACATTGCCTTCATAATGTGCGATATGAGGTGGGTTCATGTGTTGTTGACTGGTCGCCATAGCTGCAGATGTGGGGGTCTGTTGATGGCGCATGGAGGGGTCATATCTTCTGTAGGCTTCACCTTGTGACACCTGATACTGTATATGTGGGAGTGGCTACTGTAACCCCTCCCTCTTTGTTGTGTACATAAATAAACTAGACACTGACCTCCGGCAGGATTTCTTTCTATGCTGGAGGAGGAATCAGTTGCTGGATCACTGTCTGTCTGAATTCGCTATCCTGGCAGATCACTGAGCCCGAATTATTACAAGTCTGGAGATTCTACAACACTGGGATCTCTCTGATCGCTCTGATCTCTGTGATCTCTCTTATCGCTCTGATCTCTGTGATCTCTCTGATCTCTCTGATTGCTCTGATCACTGTGATCTCTCTTATCGCTCTGATCTCTCTGATTGCTCTGATATCTCTGATTTCTCTGATTGCTCTGATCACTGTGATCTCTCTGATCGCTCTGATCTCTGTGATCTCTCTGATTGCTCTGATCACTGTGATCTCTCTGATTGCTCTGATCACTGTGATCTCTCTGATCGTTCTGATCACTGTGATCTCTCTGATCGTTCTGATCTCTCTGATTGTTCTGATCACTGTGATCTCTCTGATCGTTCTGATCTCTGTGATCTCTCTGATTACTGTAATCTCTCTGATCGTTCTGATCTCTCTGATTGCTCTGATCATTGTGATCTCTCTGATCGTTCTGATCTCTCTAATTGCTGTGATCTCTCTGATCACTGTGATCTCTCTGATCGTTTTGATCTCTCTAATCGTTCTGATCTCTCTGATCGTTCTGATCTCTCTGATCGCTGTGATCTCTCTGAATGTTCTGATCGCTGTGATCGCTCTGATCTCTGTGATCTCTCTGATTGCTGTGATCTCTCTGATTGCTCTGATCACTGTGATCGCTCTGATCTCTGTGATCTCTCTGATCGCTGTGATCTCTCTGAATGTTCTGATCACTGTGATCGCTCTGATCTCTGTGATCTCTCTGATCGCTGTGATCTCTCTGATTGCTCTGATCTCTCTGATCGCTGTGACCACTCTGATTGCTCTGATCTCTCTGATCACTGTGATCTCTCTGACCTCTCTGATCTCTGATCTAGAGGAGACCAAGTTCCTTAAACTATACTTTCCATCAGATGCGCTCCCCAACCCACGAGGGACGCGTGTGTAGTAAGTGTGATCCAAGAGGGTTGGATCAGGGACTTGTGGTCCTGAAGATGGCGCCAACATCTGAGCTAGGACCAAGTCTGTCTAGACAGGGAGCAATGGTCTTCAGCCCTAGAGGACTGTGATCTCCGACTGAGGAGGACAAAGATCCCCTTACTGACATCAGTCCCAGAATTCTCATTAAGGGTAGGTTCACACGAGTGGATTTACAGCGGATTTTACGCTGCGGATCCGCTGGTGAAGGCCCCGCTCTATGCGGTCTTTACATGTGCTTGCTCGCAGCGGCAATACGCCAATATGAGCAGACACACTGCAGCGATGTGCGCGGCGTACTCTCCCTGCTCTGAGCTAGGCAGAGAGCTCCCGCGATGTGCGAGTATACTGCAGTGTGTCTGCTCATATTGGCGCTACCAGCAGGCACATGTAAAGACCGCATAGAGCGGGGCCTTCACCAGCTGATCCGCAGCAAAATCCGCTGCGATAATCCGCTCATGTGAACCTACCCTAATGAACGGACAGGGACCTTCCTGGGAGGAATTAGATACGGGGTGGACACGAGTCTGGAGATAAGTGAATGGTCATCTGGATGGAATTGATGATGAAGAATAAGAGTCTTACTGAAGAGTCTTACCACCGGTACTACCACAACTACTACCACCGCTACTACCACAAGTACTACCACCGCTACCACCGCTACCGCTACTACCACAACTACTACCACCGCTACTACCACAAGTACTACCACCGCTACCACCACAACTACTACCATCGCTACTACCACAACTACTACCACCGCTACCACCGCTACCGCTACTACCACAACTACTACCACCACTACTACCACCACTACTACCACCGCTACTACCACAAGTACTACCACCGCTACCGCTACTACCACAACTACTACCACCGCTACTACCACAAGTACTACCACCGCTACCACTGCTACCGCTACTACCACAACTACTACCACCGCTATTACCACAAGTACTACCACCGCTACCACCACTACCGCTACTACCACAACTACTACCATCGCTACTACCACAACTACTACCACCGCTACTACCACAAGTACTACCACCGCTACTACCACAAGTACTACCACCGCTACCACCGCTACCGCTACTACCACAACTACTACCATCGCTACTACCACAACTACTACCACCGCTACTACCACAAGTACTACCACCGCTACCACCGCTACCGCTACTACCACAACTACTACCACCGCTACTACCACAAGTACTACCACCGCTACCACCGCTACCGCTACTACCACAACTACTACCATCGCTACTACCACAACTACTACCACCGCTACCACCGCTACCGCTACTACCACAACTACTACCACCACTACTACCACAACTACTACCACCGCTACTACCACAAGTACTACCACCGCTACTACCACAACTACTACCACCGCTACTACCACCGCTACTACCACAAGTACTACCACCGCTACCACCGCTACCGCTACTACCACAACTACTACCACCGCTATTACCACAAGTACTACCACCGCTACCACCACTACCGCTACTACCACAACTACTACCATCGCTACTACCACAACTACTACCACCGCTACTACCACAAGTACTACCACCGCTACTACCACAAGTACTACCACCGCTACCACCGCTACCGCTACTACCACAACTACTACCACCGCTACTACCACAAGTACTACCACCGCTACCACCGCTACCGCTACTACCACAACTACTACCACCTCTACTACCACAACTACTACCACCGCTACTACCACAAGTACTACCACCGCTACCGCTACTACCACAACTACTACCACCGCTACTACCACAAGTACTACCACCGCTACCACCGCTACCGCTACTACCACAACTACTACCACCGCTACTACCACAAGTACTACCACCGCTACCACCGCTACCGCTACTACCACAACTACCACAACTACTACCACCGCTACTACCACAAGTACTACCACAAGTACTACCACAAGTACTACCACCGCTACCACCGCTACCGCTACTACCACAACTACTACCACCGCTACTACCACAAGTACTACCACCACAACTACTACCACCGCTACTACCACCACAACTACTACCACCGCTACTACCACCGCTACTACCACAACTACTACCACCGCTACTACCACCGCTACCACCACAACTACTACCACCGCTACTACCACCACAACTACTACCACCACCGCTACCACCACAACTACTACCACCTCTACTACCACAACTACTACCACCGCTACTACCACAAGTACTACCACCGCTACCACCGCTACCGCTACTACCGAAACTACTACCACCGCTACTACCACAAGTACTACCACCGCTACCACCGCTACCGCTACTACCACAACTACTACCACCACTACTACCACAACTACTACCACCGCTACTACCACAACTACTACCACCGCTACCACCGCAACTACTACCACCGCTACCACCGCTACCGCTACTACCACAACTACTACCATCGCTACTACCACAACTACTACCACCGCTACCGCTACTACCACAACTACTACCACCTCTACTACCACAACTACTACCACCGCTACTACCACCGCTACCACCGCTACCGCTACTACCACAACTACTACCACCACTACTACCACCACTACTACCACCACTACTACCACAACTACTACCACAACTACTACCACCGCTACTACCACAACTACTACCACTACTACCACAACTACTACCACCGCTACTACCACCGCTACCACCACAACTACTACCACCGCTACTACTACCACCGCTACTACCACAACTACTACCACCGCTACTCCCACAACTACTACCACCACAACTACTACCACTGCTACTACCACAACTACTACCACCACAACTACTACCACCACTACTACCACAACTACTACACCCGCTACTACCACTGCTACTACCACAACTACTACCACCACAACTACTACCACAACTACTACACCCGCTACTACCACCGCTACCACCACCGCTACCACCACAACTACTACCACCGCTACTACCACAACTACTACCACCGCTACTACCACAACTACTACCACCACAACTACTACCACCACTACTACCACCGCTACTACCACCGCTACCACCACAACTACTACCACCGCTACTACCACAACTACTACCACCGCTACTCCCACAACTACTACCACCGCTACCGCTACTACCACAACTACTACCACCACTACTACCACAACTACTACCACCGCTACTACCACAACTACTACCACCGCTACTACCACAACTACTACCACCGCTACTACCACAACTACTACCACCACAACTACTACCACCGCTACCACCGCTACTACCACAACTACTACCACCACTACTACCACCACTACTACCACCGCTACCACCGCTACTACCACCGCTACTACCACCGCTACCACCGCTACTACCACAACTACTACCACCACTACTACCACAACTACTACCACCGCTACCACCGCAACTACTACCACCGCTACCACCGCTACCGCTACTACCACAACTACTACCACCACTACTACCACAACTACTACCACCGCTACCACCGCAACTACTACCACCGCTACCACCGCTACCGCTACTACCACAACTACTACCACCACTACTACCACAACTACTACCACCGCTACTACCACAACTACTACCACCACTACTACCACAACTACTACCACCGCTACTACCACAACTACTACCACCGCTACCGCTACTACCACAACTACTACCACCGCTACTACCACAACTACTACCACCGCTACTACCACAACTACTACCACCGCTACCGCTACTACCACAACTACTACCATCGCTCCTACCACAACTACTACCACCGCTACCGCTACTACCACAACTAC
Organism: Hyla sarda; assembly: GCF_029499605.1. Lineage (NCBI taxonomy): Eukaryota > Metazoa > Chordata > Amphibia > Anura > Hylidae > Hyla > Hyla sarda. The sequence goes on along the minus strand of NW_026610472.1, from coordinate 21,588 downwards.
TACCACCTCTACTACCACAACTACTACCACCGCTACCGCTAATACCACAACTACAACCACCGCTACTACCACAACTACTACCACCGCTACCACCGCTACCGCTACTACCACAACTACTACCACCTCTACTACCACAACTACTACCACCGCTACTACCACAACTACTACCACAACTACTACCACCGCTACTACCATAGCTACTACCACCGCTACCACCATAACTACTACCACCGTTACTACTACCACAGCTACCACCACAACTACTACCACCTCTACTACCACAACTACTACCACCGCTACGACCACAACTACTACCCCCGCTACCACCACAACTACTACCACCGCTACGACCACAACTACTACCCCCGCTACCACCACTACTACTACCACCGCTACTACCACAACTACTACCACCGCTACTACCACAACTACTACCACCGCTACTACCACAACTACTACAACTACTACCACCGCTACTACCACAACTACTACCACTACAACTACTACCACCACTACTACCACCGCTACTACCACCGCTACCACCACAACTACTACCAACGCTACTACTACCACCGCTACTACCACAACTACTACCACCGCTACTCCCACAACTACTACCACCACAACTACTACCACTGCTACTACCACAACTACTACCACCACAACTACTACCACCACTACTACCACAACTACTACACCCGCTACTACCACCGCTACTACCACCGCTACCACCACCGCTACCACCACAACTACTACCACCGCTACTACCACAACTACTACCACCGCTACTACCACAACTACTACCACCACAACTACTACCACCACTACTACCACAACTACTACACCCGCTACTACCACCGCTACTACCACCGCTACCACCACCGCTACCACCACAACTACTACCACCACTACCACCACAACTACTACCACCACTACTACTACCACCGCTACTACCACAACTACTACCACCGCTACTACCACAACTACTACCACCGCTACTACCACAACTACTACCACCGCTACTCCCACAACTACTACCACCACAACTACTACCACCGCTACTACCACAACTACTACCACCGCTACTACCACCACAACTACTACCACCGCTACTACCACCGCTACCACCACAACTACTACCACAGCTACCACCACAACTACTACCACCGCTACTACCACAACTACTACCACAACTACTACCCCCGCTACCACCACAACTACTACCACCGCTACTACCACAACTACTACCACCGCTACCACCGCTACTACTACCACCGCTACTACCACAACTACTACCACCGCTACTACCACAACTACTACCACCGCTACTACCACAACTACTACCACTACAACTACTACCACCACTACTACCACAACTACTACCACCGCTACTACCACCGCTACCACCACAACTACTACCACCGCTACTACTACCACCGCTACTACCACAACTACTACCACCGTTACTCCCACAACTACTACCACCGCTACCGCTACTACCACAACTACTACCACAACTACTACCACCGCTACTACCACAACTACTACCACCACAACTACTACCACTGCTACTACCACAACTACTACCAACACTACTACCACCACTACTACCACAACTACTACCACCGCTACTACCACCGCTACCACCACAACTACTACCACCGCTACCACCGCTACTACTACCACCGCTACTACCACAACTAATACCACCGCTACTCCCACCACAACTACTACCACCGCTACTACCACAACTACTACCACCACAACTACTACCACCACTACTACCACTGCTACTACCACCGCTACTACCACCGCTACCACCGCTACTACCACAACTACTACCACCGCTACTACCACCGCTACCACCGCTACTACTACCACCGCTACTACCACAACTACTACCACCGCTACTACCACAACTACTACCACCACAACTACTACCACCGCTACTACCACCGCTACTACCACAACTACTACCACCGCTACTCCCACAACTACTACCACCGCTACTCCCACAACTACTACCACCACAACTACTACCACTGCTACTACCACAACTACTACCACCGCTACTACCAAAACTACTACCACCGCTACTACCACAACTAATACCACCACAACTACTACCACCGCTACTCCCACAACTACTACCACCGCTACTCCCACAACTACTACCACCACAACTACTACCACTGCTACTACCACAACTACTACCAAAACTACTACCACCGCTACTACCACAACTACTACCACCACAACTACTACCACCGCTACTCCCACAACTACTACCACAACTACTACCACAACTACTACCACAACTACTACCACCAAAACTACTACCACCGCTACTACCACCGCTACCACCACAACTACTACCATCACAACTACTACCACTGCTACTACCACAACTACTACCACCGCTACTACCACCGCTACTACCACCTCTACCACCACAACTACTACCACCGCTACCACCACAACTACTACCACCGCTACCACCACAACTACTACCAGCGCTACTACCACCGCTACTACCACCGCTACTACCACCGCTACTACCACCGCTACTACCACAACTACTACCACTACAACTACTACCACCACTACTACCACAACTACTACCACAACTACTACCACTACAACTACTACCACCGCTACTCCCACAACTACTACCACAACTACTACCACAACTACTACCACAACTACTACCACAACTACTACCACCAAAACTACTACCACCGCTACTACCACCGCTACCACCACAACTACTACCACCGCTACTACCACAACTACTACCACCGCTACTACCACAACTACTACCACCACAACTACTACCACCGCTACTACCACCGCTACCACCACAACTACTACCACCGCTACTACCACAACTACTACCACTGCTACTACCACAACTACTACCACCGCTACTACCACCGCTACTACCACCTCTACCACCACAACTACTACCACCGCTACCACCACAACTACTACCACCGCTACCACCACAACTACTACCAGCGCTACTACCACCGCTACTACCACCGCTACTACCACCGCTACTACCACCACTACTACCACAACTACTACCACCGCTACTACCACCGCTACCACCACAACTACTACCACCACAACTACTACCACCGCTACTACCACCACCGCTACCACCACAACTACTACCACCACAACTACCACAACTACTACCACCGCTACTACCACCTCTACCACCACAACTACTACCACCGCTACCACCACAACTACTACCACCGCTACCACCACAACTACTACCACCACAACTACTACCACCGCTACTACCACCGCTACCACCACAACTACTACCACCACAACTACTACCACCGCTACTACCACCACCGCTACCACCACAACTACTACCACCACAACTACTACCACCGCTACTACCACCACCGCTACCACCACAACTACTACCACCGCTACTACCACAACTACTACCACCGCTACCACCGCAACTACTACCACCGCTACCACCGCTACCGCCACCACCACAACTACTACCACCACTACTACCACCACCGCTACCACCACAACTACTACCACCGCTACTACCACAACTACTACCACCGCAACTACTACCACCGCTACCGCTAACACCACAACTACTACCACCGCTACTACCACCACAACTACTACCACCGCTACTACCACCACCGCTAACACCACAACTACTACCACCGCTACTACCACCACCGCTACTACCACAACTACTACCACCGCTACTACCACCACCGCTACTACCACAACTACTACCACCGCTACTAACATAACTACTACCACCGCTACCACTACCACCGCTACTACCACCACCGCTACCACCACTACTACCACAACTACTAACACAACTACTACCACCGCTACCACTACCACCGCTACAACCACCGCTACCACCACTACTACCACAACTACTAACACAACTACTACCACCGCTACCACTACCACCGCTACTACCACAACTACTACCACCGCTACTACCACCACTACTACCACCGTTACTACCACAACTACTACCACCGCTACCACTACCACCGCTACTACCACCACCGCTACTACCACCACCGCTACCACCACAACTACTAACATCGCTACTACCACAGCTACCACCACCGCTACCACCACAACTACTACCACCACTACTACCACCGCTACTACCACCGCTACTACCACCGCTACCACCGCTACTACCACCGCTACTACCACAACTACTACCACAACTACTACCACCGCTACTACCACAACTACTACCACCACAACTACTACCACCGCTACTACCACAACTACTACCACCGCTACTACCACCGCTACCACCGCTACTACCTCAACTACTACCACCGCTACCACCACAACTACTACCACCGCTACTACCACCACAACTACTACCACCGCTACCACCGTGTGTGTATACAGTGTACGGTGCGGAGCCGTGTGTATATACAGTGTACGGTGCGGAGCCGTGTGTGTATACAGTGTACGGTGCGGAGCCGTGTGTGTATACAGTGTACGGTGCGGAGCCGTGTGTGTATACAGTGTACGGTGCGGAGCCGTGTGTGTATACAGTGTACGGTGCGGAGCCGTGTGTGTATACAGTGTACGGTGCGGAGCCGTGTGTGTATACAGTGTACGGTGCGGAGCCGTGTATGTATACAGTGTACGGTGCGGAGCCGTGTGTGTATACAGTGTACGGTGCGGAGCCGTGTGTGTATACAGTGTACGGTGCGGAGCCGTGTGTGTATACAGTGTACGGTGCGGAGCCGTGTGTGTATACAATGTACGGTGCGGAGCCGTGTGTGTATACAGTGTACGGTGCGGAGCCGTGTGTATACGGTGTACGGTGCGGAGCCGTGTGTATACGGTGTACGGTGCGGAGCCGTGTGTATACGGTGTACGGTGCGGAGCCGTGTGTATATACAGTGTACGGTGCGGAGCCGTGTGTATATACAGTGTACGGTGCGGAGCCGTGTGTATATACAGTGTACGGTGCGGAGCCGTGTGTATATACAGTGTACGGTGCGGAGCCGTGTGTATATACAGTGTACGGTGCGGAGCCGTGTGTGTATACAGTGTACGGTGCGGAGCCGTGTGTGTATACAGTGTACGGTGCGGAGCCGTGTGTGTATACAGTGTACGGTGCGGAGCCGTGTGTGTATACAGTGTACGGTGCGGAGCCGTGTGTGTATACAGTGTACGGTGCGGAGCCTTGTGTGTATACAGTGTACGGTGCGGGGCCGTGTGTGTATACAGTGTACGGTGCGGGGCCGTGTGTGTATACAGTGTACGGTGCGGAGCCGTGTGTATATACAGTGTACGGTGCGGAGCCGTGTGTATATACAGTGTACGGTGCGGAGCCGTGTGTGTATACAGTGTACGGTGCGGAGCCGTGTGTATATACAGTGTACGGTGCGGAGCCGTGTGTGTATACAGTGTACGGTGCGGAGCCGTGTGTGTGTATATATAGTGTACGGTGCGGAGCCGTGTGTGTATACAGTGTACGGTGCAGGGCCGTGTGTGTATACAGTGTACGGTGCGGAGCCGTGTGTGTATACAGTGTACGGTGCGGAGCCGTGTGTATACAGTGTACGGTGCGGAGCCGTGTGTGTATACAGTGTACGGTGCGGAGCCGTGTGTGTGTATATATAGTGTACGGTGCGGAGCCGTGTGTGTATACAGTGTACGGTGCGGGGCCGTGTGTGTATACAGTGTACGGTGCGGAGCCGTGTGTGTATACAGTGTACGGTGCGGAGCCGTGTGTATACGGTGTACGGTGCGGAGCCGTGTGTATACAGTGTACGGTGCGGAGCCGTGTGTATACAGTGTACGGTGCGGAGCCGTGTGTATACAGTGTACGGTGCGGAGCCGTGTGTATATACAGTGTACGGTGCGGAGCCGTGTGTATATACAGTGTACGGTGCGGAGCCGCGTGTGTATACAGTGTACGGTGCGGAGACGTGTGTATATACAGTGTACGGTGCGGAGCCGTGTGTGTGTATATATAGTGTACGGTGCGGAGCCGTGTGTGTATACAGTGTACGGTGCGGAGCCGTGTGTATACAGTGTACGGTGCGGAGCCGCGTGTGTATACAGTGTACGGTGCGGAGCCGTGTGTATATACAGTGTACGGTGCGGAGCCGTGTGTGTGTATATATAGTGTACGGTGCGGAGCCGTGTGTGTATACAGTGTACGGTGCGGAGCCGTGTGTATATACAGTGTACGGTGCGGAGCCGTGTGTATATACAGTGTACGGTGCGGAGCCGTGTGTATATACAGTGTACGGTGCGGAGCCGTGTGTATATACAGTGTACGGTGCGGAGCCGTGAGTATATACAGTGTACGGTGCGGAGCCGTGTGTATATACAGTGTACGGTGCGGAGCCGTGTGTATACAGTGTACGGTGCGGAGCCGTGTGTATACAGTGTACGGTGCGGAGCCGTGTGTGTATACAGTGTACGGTGCGGAGCCGTGTGTGTATACAGTGTACGGTGCGGAGCCGTGTGTGTATACAGTGTACGGTGCGGAGCCGTGTGTGTATACAGTGTACGGTGCGGAGCCGTGTGTGTATACAGTGTACGTTGCGGAGCCGTGTGTATATACAGTGTACGGTGCGGAGCCGTGTGTGTATACAGTGTACGGTGCGGAGCCGTGTGTGTATACAGTGTACGGTGCGGAGCCGTGTGTGTATACAGTGTACGGTGCGGAGCCGTGTGTATACAGTGTACGGTGCGGAGCCGTGTGTGTATATACAGTGTACGGTGCGGAGCCGTGTGTATATACAGTGTACGGTGCGGAGCCGTGTGTATATACAGTGTACGGTGCGGAGCCGTGTGTATATACAGTGTACGGTGCGGAGCCGTGTGTGTATACAGTGTACGGTGCGGAGCCGTGTGTGTATACAGTGTACGGTGCGGAGCCGTGTGTGTATATACAGTGTACGGTGCGGAGCCGTGTGTGTATACAGTGTACGGTGCGGAGCCGTGTGTGTATATAGTGTACGGTGCGGAGCCGTGTGTATATACAGTGTACGGTGCGGAGCCGTGTGTGTATACAGTGTACGGTGCGGAGCCGTGTGTGTATATACAGTGTACGGTGCGGAGCCGTGTGTGTATACAGTGTACGGTGCGGAGCCGTGTGTGTATACAGTGTACGGTGCGGAGCCGTGTGTATATACAGTGTACGGTGCGGAGCCGTGTGTATATACAGTGTACGGTGCGGAGCCGTGTGTGTATACAGTGTACGGTGCGGAGCCGTGTGTATATACAGTGTACGGTGCGGAGCCGTGTGTATATACAGTGTACGGTGCGGAGCCGTGTGTGTATACAGTGTACGGTGCGGAGCCGTGTGTATATACAGTGTACGGTGCGGAGCCGTGTGTATATACAGTGTACGGTGCGGAGCCGTGTGTATATACAGTGTACGGTGCGGAGCCGTGTGTGTATACAGTGTACAGTGCGGAGCCGTGTGTGTATACAGTGTACGGTGCGGAGCCGTGTATATATACAGTGTACGGTGCGGAGCCGTGTGTATATACAGTGTACGGTGCGGAGCCGTGTGTGTATACAGTGTACAGTGCGGAGCCGTGTGTATATACAGTGTACGGTGCGGAGCCGTGTGTATATACAGTGTACAGTGCGGAGCCGTGTGTGTATATACAGTGTACTGTGCGGAGCCGTGTGTATACAGTGTACGGTGCGGAGCCGTGTGTATATACAGTGTACAGTGCGGAGCCGTGTGTGTATACAGTGTACGGTGCGGAGCCGTGTGTATATACAGTGTACTGTGCGGAGCCGTGTGTGTATACGGTGTACGGTGCGGAGCCGTGTGTGTATACAGTGTACGGTGCGGAGCCGTGTGTATATACAGTGTACAGTGCGGAGCCGTGTGTGTATATACAGTGTACGGTGCGGAGCCGTGTGTGTATACAGTGTACGGTGCGGAGCCGTGTGTATATACAGTGTACAGTGCGGAGCCGTGTGTGTATATACAGTGTACGGTGCGGAGCCGTGTGTGTATACAGTGTACGGTGCGGAGCCGTGTGTGTATACAGTGTACGGTGCGGAGCCGTGTGTATATACAGTGTACGGTGCGGAGCCGTGTGTATATACAGTGTACGGTGCGGAGCCGTGTGTATATACAGTGTACGGTGCGGAGCCGTGTGTGTATACAGTGTACGGTGCGGAGCCGTGTGTATATACAGTGTACGGTGCGGAGCCGTGTGTGTATACAGTGTACGGTGCGGAGCCGTGTGTGTATACAGTGTACAGTGCGGAGCCGTGTGTGTATACAGTGTACGGTGCGGAGCCGTGTGTATATACAGTGTACTGTGCGGAGCCGTGTGTGTATACAGTGTACGGTGCGGAGCCGTGTGTATATACAGTGTACTGTGCGGAGCCGTGTGTGTATACAGTGTACGGTGCGGAGCCGTGTGTGTATACAGTGTATGGTGCGGAGCTGTGTGTGTATACAGTGTACGGTGCGGAGCCGTGTGTATATACAGTGTACGGTGCGGAGCCGTGTGTATATACAGTGTACTGTGCGGAGCCGTGTGTGTATACAGTGTACGGTGCGGAGCCGTGTGTGTATACAGTGTACGGTGCGGAGCCGTGTGTGTATACAGTGTACGGTGCGGAGCCGTGTGTGTATACAGTGTACGGTGCGGAGCCGTGTGTGTATACAGTGTATGGTGCGGAGCCGTGTGTGTATACAGTGTACGGTGCGGAGCCGTGTGTATATACAGTGTACGGTGCGGAGCCGTGTGTATATACAGTGTACGGTGCGGAGCCGTGTGTATATACAGTGTACGGTGCGGAGCCGTGTGTGTATACAGTGTACGGTGCGGAGCCGTGTATATACAGTGTACAGTGCGGAGCCGTGTGTATATACAGTGTACGGTGCGGAGCCGTGTGTGTATACGGTGTACGGTGCGGAGCCGTGTGTGTATACAGTGTACGGTGCGGAGCCGTGTATATACAGTGTACAGTGCGGAGCCGTGTGTATATACAGTGTACGGTGCGGAGCCGTGTGTGTATACAGTGTACGGTGCGGAGCCGTGTGTATATACAGTGTACAGTGCGGAGCCGTGTGTGTATACAGTGTATGGTGCGGAGCCGTGTGTGTATACAGTGTACGGTGCGGAGCCGTGTGTATACAGTGTACGTTGTGGAGCCGTGTGTGTATACAGTGTACGGTGCGGAGCCGTGTGTATATACAGTGTACGGTGCGGAGCCGTGTGTGTATACAGTGTACGGTGCGGAGCCGTGTGTGTATACAGTGTATGGTGCGGAGCCGTGTGTGTATACAGTGTACGGTGCGGAGCCGTGTGTATATACAGTGTACGGTGCGGAGCCGTGTGTGTATATAGTGTACGGTGCGGAGCCGTGTGTATATACGGTGTACGGTGCGGAGCCGTGTGTGTTTACAGTGTACGGTGCGGAGCCGTGTGTATATACAGTGTACGGTGCGGAGCCGTGTGTATATACAGTGTACGGTGCGGAGCCGTGTGTATATACAGTGTACGGTGCGGAGCCGTGTGTGTATACAGTGTACGGTGCGGAGCCGTGTGTGTATACAGTGTACGGTGCGGAGCCGTGTGTATATACAGTGTACGGTGCGGAGCCGTGTGTGTATACAGTGTACGGTGCGGAGCCGTGTGTGTATACAGTGTACGGTGCGGAGCCGTGTGTGTATACAGTGTACGGTGCGGAGCCGTGTGTATATACAGTGTACGGTGCGGAGCCGTGTGTATATACAGTGTACGGTGCGGAGCCGTGTGTGTATACAGTGTACGGTGCGGAGCCGTGTGTATATACAGTGTACGGTGCGGAGCCGTGTGTATATACAGTGTACGGTGCGGAGTATTATTGTCTGGATTCCTTGAAGGAGTGATCACATGGCCCAGCCTGACTCCTCCCACATAAATGACCGGTCACATGACACAGCATGACTCCTCCCACACAAATGACCGATCACATGGCCCAGCCTGACTCCTCCCACACACATGAGCGGTCACATGGCCCAGCCTGACTCCTCCCACACACATGAGCGGTCACATGGCCATGACATCATCACAGGTCCTTCAGCCTCCAGGATGTATACGGTTTGTGCGGTTCCGTTATCTCATTATATACAGAGGTTTCTATGTTGGGATCAGTCGGATGTTTTGTCTCTGATCTCTAGGATGAGGCCAAATGTCTAAATGTCCAGAATTATTGTGTTTTGTGTTTATTTTCTGTTTGGTGGATCTGAAGGGAATTAGATTTGTACAGTATATAGAGGAATGATCAGGATATATATATATATACAGTATATAGAGGAATGATCAGGATATATATATATGTACAGTATATAGAGGAATGATCAGGATATATATATATATGTACAGTATATAGAGGAATGATCAGGATATATATATATATGTACAGTATATAGAGGAATGATCAGGATATATATATATGTACAGTATATAGAGGAATGATCAGGATATATATATATATATGTACAGTATATAGAGGAATGATCAGGATATATATATATATATGTACAGTATATAGAGGAATGATCAGGATATATATATATATATGTACAGTATATAGAGGAATGATCAGGATATATATATATGTACAGTATATAGAGGAATGATCAGGATATATATATATGTACAGTATATAGAGGAATGATCAGGATATATATATATGTACAGTATATAGAGGAATGATCAGGATATATATATATATGTACAGTATATAGAGGAATGATCAGGATATATATATATATGTACAGTATATAGAGGAATGATCAGGATATATATATATATATATATATACAGTATATAGAGGAATGATCAGGATATATATATATGTACAGTATATAGAGGAATGATCAGGATATATATATATATATGTACAGTATATAGAGGAATGATCAGGATATATATATATGTACAGTATATAGAGGAATGATCAGGATATATATATATATGTACAGTATATAGAGGAATGATCAGGATATATATATATGTACAGTATATAGAGGAATGATCAGGATATATATATATATATGTACAGTATATAGAGGAATGATCAGGATATATATATATATATATGTACAGTATATAGAGGAATGATCAGGATATATATATATGTACAGTATATAGAGGAATGATCAGGATATATATATATGTACAGTATATAGAGGAATGATCAGGATATATATATATGTACAGTATATAGAGGAATGATCAGGATATATATATATATGTACAGTATATAGAGGAATGATCAGGATATATATATATATATGTACAGTATATAGAGGAATGATCAGGATATATATATATATGTACAGTATATAGAGGAATGATCAGGATATATATATATATGTACAGTATATAGAGGAATGATCAGGATATATATATATATGTACAGTATATAGAGGAATGATCAGGATATATATATATGTACAGTATATAGAGGAATGATCAGGATATATATATATATATATATACAGTATATAGAGGAATGATCAGGATATATATATATGTACAGTATATAGAGGAATGATCAGGATATATATATATGTACAGTATATAGAGGAATGATCAGGATATATATATATATACAGTATATAGAGGAATGATCAGGATATATATATATATATATATATGTACAGTATATAGAGGAATGATCAGGATATATATATATGTACAGTATATAGAGGAATGATCAGGATATATATATATATATATATATACAGTATATAGAGGAATGATCAGGATATATATATATATATGTACAGTATATAGAGGAATGATCAGGATATATATATATGTACAGTATATAGAGGAATGATCAGGATATATATATATGTACAGTATATAGAGGAATGATCAGGATATATATATATATACAGTATATAGAGGAATGATCAGGATATATATATATATATATGTACAGTATATAGAGGAATGATCAGGATATATATATATATACAGTATATAGAGGAATGATCAGGATATATATATATATGTACAGTATATAGAGGAATGATCAGGATATATATATATGTACAGTATATAGAGGAATGATCAGGATATATATATATATACAGTATATAGAGGAATGATCAGGATATATATATATATATATATATATATGTACAGTATATAGAGGAATGATCAGGATATATATATATGTACAGTATATAGAGGAATGATCAGGATATATATATATATGTACAGTATATAGAGGAATGATCAGGATATATATATATATATGTACAGTATATAGAGGAATGATCAGGATATATATATATATGTACAGTATATAGAGGAATGATCAGGATATATATATATATGTACAGTATATAGAGGAATGATCAGGATATATATATATATATACACAGTATATAGAGGAATGATCAGGATATATATATATGTACAGTATATAGAGGAATGATCAGGATATATATATATATATGTACAGTATATAGAGGAATGATCAGGATATATATATATATACAGTATATAGAGGAATGATCAGGATATATATATATATACAGTATATAGAGGAATGATCAGGATATATATATATATACAGTATATAGAGGAATGATCAGGATATATATATATATATACACAGTATATAGAGGAATGATCAGGATATATATATATATATGTACAGTATATAGAGGAATGATCAGGATATATATATATATACACAGTATATAGAGGAATGATCAGGATATATATATATATATGTACAGTATATAGAGGAATGATCAGGATATATATATATATGTACAGTATATAGAGGAATGATCAGGATATATATATATATACAGTATATAGAGGAATGATCAGGATATATATATATATATGTACAGTATATAGAGGAATGATCAGGATATATATATATATATACAGTATATAGAGGAATGATCAGGATATATATATATATACAGTATATAGAGGAATGATCAGGATATATATATATATGTACAGTATATAGAGGAATGATCAGGATATATATATATATATGTACAGTATATAGAGGAATGATCAGGATATATATATATATGTACAGTATATAGAGGAATGATCAGGATATATATATATATACAGTATATAGAGGAATGATCAGGATATATATATATATGTACAGTATATAGAGGAATGATCAGGATATATATATATATGTACAGTATATAGAGGAATGATCAGGATATATATATACAGTATATAGAGGAATGATCAGGATATATATATATATACAGTATATAGAGGAATGATCAGGATATATATATATGTACAGTATATAGAGGAATGATCAGGATATATATATATATGTACAGTATATAGAGGAATGATCAGGATATATATATATACAGTATATAGAGGAATGATCAGGATATATATATATATATACACAGTATATAGAGGAATGATCAGGATATATATATATATACAGTATATAGAGGAATGATCAGGATATATATATATATGTACAGTATATAGAGGAATGATCAGGATATATATATATATGTACAGTATATAGAGGAATGATCAGGATATATATATATATATATATGTACAGTATATAGAGGAATGATCAGGATATATATATATATATGTACAGTATATAGAGGAATGATCAGGATATATATATATATATATGTACAGTATATAGAGGAATGATCAGGATATATATATATAAGATATATATATATATATGTACAGTATATAGAGGAATGATCAGGATATATATATATATATATACAGTATATAGAGGAATGATCAGGATATATATATATGTACAGTATATAGAGGAATGATCAGGATATATATATGTACAGTATATAGAGGAATGATCAGGATATATATATATATACAGTATATAGAGGAATGATCAGGATATATATATATATGTACAGTATATAGAGGAATGATCAGGATATATATATATATATGTACAGTATATAGAGGAATGATCAGGATATATATATATATGTACAGTATATAGAGGAATGATCAGGATATATATATATATGTACAGTATATAGAGGAATGATCAGGATATATATATATATGTACAGTATATAGAGGAATGATCAGGATATATATATATGTACAGTATATAGAGGAATGATCAGGATATATATATATATGTACAGTATATAGAGGAATGATCAGGATATATATATATATGTACAGTATATAGAGGAATGATCAGGATATATATATATAGTACAGTATATAGAGGAATGATCAGGATATATATATATATATATACAGTATATAGAGGAATGATCAGGATATATATATATATGTACAGTATATAGAGGAATGATCAGGATATATATATATATACAGTATATAGAGGAATGATCAGGATATATATATATATATGTACAGTATATAGAGGAATGATCAGGATATATATATATATGTACAGTATATAGAGGAATGATCAGGATATATATATATATTACAGTATATAGAGGAATGATCAGGATATATATATATATATGTACAGTATATAGAGGAATGATCAGGATATATATATATATGTACAGTATATAGAGGAATGATCAGGATATATATATATATATTACAGTATATAGAGGAATGATCAGGATATATATATATATATATTACAGTATATAGAGGAATGATCAGGATATATATATATATATGTACAGTATATAGAGGAATGATCAGGATATATATATATATATGTACAGTATATAGAGGAATGATCAGGATATATATATATATGTACAGTATATAGAGGAATGATCAGGATATATATATATATATGTACAGTATATAGAGGAATGATCAGGATATATATATATATATGTACAGTATATAGAGGAATGATCAGGATATATATATATATATGTACAGTATATAGAGGAATGATCAGGATATATATATATAGTACAGTATATAGAGGAATGATCAGGATATATATATATATGTACAGTATATAGAGGAATGATCAGGATATATATATATATGTACAGTATATAGAGGAATGATCAGGATATATATATATGTACAGTATATAGAGGAATGATCAGGATATATATATATATATATGTACAGTATATAGAGGAATGATCAGGATATATATATATATGTATACAGTATATAGAGGAATGATCAGGATATATATATATATATATATATATATACAGTATATAGAGGAATGATCAGGATATATATATATATATGTACAGTATATAGAGGAATGATCAGGATATATATATATATATGTACAGTATATAGAGGAATGATCAGGATATATATATATATGTACAGTATATAGAGGAATGATCAGGATATATATATATATATGTACAGTATATAGAGGAATGATCAGGATATATATATATATATATATATATGTACAGTATATAGAGGAATGATCAGGATATATATATATATATACAGTATATAGAGGAATGATCAGGATATATATATATATATATATACAGTATATAGAGGAATGATCAGGATATATATATATATGTACAGTATATAGAGGAATGATCAGGATATATATATATGTACAGTATATAGAGGAATGATCAGGATATATATATATATGTACAGTATATAGAGGAATGATCAGGATATATATATATGTACAGTATATAGAGGAATGATCAGGATATATATATATGTACAGTATATAGAGGAATGATCAGGATATATATATATATGTACAGTATATAGAGGAATGATCAGGATATATATATATATATATGTACAGTATATAGAGGAATGATCAGGATATATATATATATGTACAGTATATAGAGGAATGATCAGGATATATATATATATATATTTGTACAGTATATAGAGGAATGATCAGGATATATATATATGTACAGTATATAGAGGAATGATCAGGATATATATATATATGTACAGTATATAGAGGAATGATCAGGATATATATATATATGTACAGTATATAGAGGAATGATCAGGATATATATATATGTACAGTATATAGAGGAATGATCAGGATATATATATATATGTACAGTATATAGAGGAATGATCAGGATATATATATATGTACAGTATATAGAGGAATGATCAGGATATATATATATATGTACAGTATATAGAGGAATGATCAGGATATATATATATATATATGTACAGTATATAGAGGAATGATCAGGATATATATATATATGTACAGTATATAGAGGAATGATCAGGATATATATATATATGTACAGTATATAGAGGAATGATCAGGATATATATATATATGTACAGTATATAGAGGAATGATCAGGATATATATATATATGTACAGTATATAGAGGAATGATCAGGATATATATATATATGTACAGTATATAGAGGAATGATCAGGATATATATATATGTACAGTATATAGAGGAATGATCAGGATATATATATATATATGTACAGTATATAGAGGAATGATCAGGATATATATATATATAGTACAGTATATAGAGGAATGATCAGGATATATATATATGTACAGTATATAGAGGAATGATCAGGATATATATATATATGTACAGTATATAGAGGAATGATCAGGATATATATATATGTACAGTATATAGAGGAATGATCAGGATATATATATATATGTACAGTATATAGAGGAATGATCAGGATATATATATATATATGTACAGTATATAGAGGAATGATCAGGATATATATATATATATGTACAGTATATAGAGGAATGATCAGGATATATATATATATATGTACAGTATATAGAGGAATGATCAGGATATATATATATATATGTACAGTATATAGAGGAATGATCAGGATATATATATGTACAGTATATAGAGGAATGATCAGGATATATATATATGTACAGTATATAGAGGAATGATCAGGATATATATATATATATATACAGTATATAGAGGAATGATCAGGATATATATATATATGTACAGTATATAGAGGAATGATCAGGATATATATATATATGTACAGTATATAGAGGAATGATCAGGATATATATATATATGTACAGTATATAGAGGAATGATCAGGATATATATATATATGTACAGTATATAGAGGAATGATCAGGATATATATATATGTACAGTATATAGAGGAATGATCAGGATATATATATATATGTACAGTATATAGAGGAATGATCAGGATATATATATATATATGTACAGTATATAGAGGAATGATCAGGATATATATATATGTACAGTATATAGAGGAATGATCAGGATATATATATATGTACAGTATATAGAGGAATGATCAGGATATATATATGTACAGTATATAGAGGAATGATCAGGATATATATATATATGTACAGTATATAGAGGAATGATCAGGATATATATATATATATATGTACAGTATATAGAGGAATGATCAGGATATATATATATATATACAGTATATAGAGGAATGATCAGGATATATATATGTACAGTATATAGAGGAATGATCAGGATATATATGTATGTACAGTATATAGAGGAATGATCAGGATATATATATGTACAGTATATAGAGGAATGATCAGGATATATATATATGTACAGTATATAGAGGAATGATCAGGATATATATATATGTACAGTATATAGAGGAATGATCAGGATATATATATATATGTACAGTATATAGAGGAATGATCAGGATATATATATATATATGTACAGTATATAGAGGAATGATCAGGATATATATATATGTACAGTATATAGAGGAATGATCAGGATATATATATATATGTACAGTATATAGAGGAATGATCAGGATATATATATATATATACAGTATATAGAGGAATGATCAGGATATATATATATATGTACAGTATATAGAGGAATGATCAGGATATATATATATATATGTACAGTATATAGAGGAATGATCAGGATATATATATATGTACAGTATATAGAGGAATGATCAGGATATATATATATATGTACAGTATATAGAGGAATGATCAGGATATATATATATATGTACAGTATATAGAGGAATGATCAGGATATATATATATGTACAGTATATAGAGGAATGATCAGGATATATATATATATGTACAGTATATAGAGGAATGATCAGGATATATATATATGTACAGTATATAGAGGAATGATCAGGATATATATATATATGTACAGTATATAGAGGAATGATCAGGATATATATATATATATATGTACAGTATATAGAGGAATGATCAGGATATATATATATATGTACAGTATATAGAGGAATGATCAGGATATATATATATATGTACAGTATATAGAGGAATGATCAGGATATATATATATATGTACAGTATATAGAGGAATGATCAGGATATATATATATGTACAGTATATAGAGGAATGATCAGGATATATATATATGTACAGTATATAGAGGAATGATCAGGATATATATATATATATGTACAGTATATAGAGGAATGATCAGGATATATATATATGTACAGTATATAGAGGAATGATCAGGATATATATATATATATGTACAGTATATAGAGGAATGATCAGGATATATATATATAGTACAGTATATAGAGGAATGATCAGGATATATATATATATGTACAGTATATAGAGGAATGATCAGGATATATATATATATGTACAGTATATAGAGGAATGATCAGGATATATATATATGTACAGTATATAGAGGAATGATCAGGATATATATATATATGTACAGTATATAGAGGAATGATCAGGATATATATATATATGTACAGTATATAGAGGAATGATCAGGATATATATATATATGTACAGTATATAGAGGAATGATCAGGATATATATATATATGTACAGTATATAGAGGAATGATCAGGATATATATATATATATGTACAGTATATAGAGGAATGATCAGGATATATATATATATGTACAGTATATAGAGGAATGATCAGGATATATATATATATGTACAGTATATAGAGGAATGATCAGGATATATATATATGTACAGTATATAGAGGAATGATCAGGATATATATATATATGTACAGTATATAGAGGAATGATCAGGATATATATATATATGTACAGTATATAGAGGAATGATCAGGATATATATATATATGTACAGTATATAGAGGAATGATCAGGATATATATATATATGTACAGTATATAGAGGAATGATCAGGATATATATATATGTACAGTATATAGAGGAATGATCAGGATATATATATATGTACAGTATATAGAGGAATGATCAGGATATATATATATGTACAGTATATAGAGGAATGATCAGGATATATATATATATGTACAGTATATAGAGGAATGATCAGGATATATATATATATGTACAGTATATAGAGGAATGATCAGGATATATATATATATATATGTACAGTATATAGAGGAATGATCAGGATATATATATATATGTACAGTATATAGAGGAATGATCAGGATATATATATATATGTACAGTATATAGAGGAATGATCAGGATATATATATATATGTACAGTATATAGAGGAATGATCAGGATATATATATATATGTACAGTATATAGAGGAATGATCAGGATATATATATATATGTACAGTATATAGAGGAATGATCAGGATATATATATATATGTACAGTATATAGAGGAATGATCAGGATAATATATATATATGTACAGTATATAGAGGAATGATCAGGATATATATAATATATATGTACAGTATATAGAGGAATGATCAGGATATATATATATGTACAGTATATAGAGGAATGATCAGGATATATATATATATGTACAGTATATAGAGGAATGATCAGGATATATATATATATGACAGTATATAGAGGAATGATCAGGATATATATATATATGTACAGTATATAGAGGAATGATCAGGATATATATATATGTACAGTATATAGAGGAATGATCAGGATATATATATATGTACAGTATATAGAGGAATGATCAGGATATATATATATATATATGTACAGTATATAGAGGAATGATCAGGATATATATATATATGTACAGTATATAGAGGAATGATCAGGATATATATATATGTACAGTATATAGAGGAATGATCAGGATATATATATATAGTACAGTATATAGAGGAATGATCAGGATATATATATATATGTACAGTATATAGAGGAATGATCAGGATATATATATATATGTACAGTATATAGAGGAATGATCAGGATATATATATATATATGTACAGTATATAGAGGAATGATCAGGATATATATATATATATGTACAGTATATAGAGGAATGATCAGGATATATATATATGTACAGTATATAGAGGAATGATCAGGATATATATATATATGTACAGTATATAGAGGAATGATCAGGATATATATATATATATGTACAGTATATAGAGGAATGATCAGGATATATATATATATATATGTACAGTATATAGAGGAATGATCAGGATATATATATATATGTACAGTATATAGAGGAATGATCAGGATATATATATATGTACAGTATATAGAGGAATGATCAGGATATATATATATATATGTACAGTATATAGAGGAATGATCAGGATATATATATATATACAGTATATAGAGGAATGATCAGGATATATATATATATATGTACAGTATATAGAGGAATGATCAGGATATATATATATATGTACAGTATATAGAGGAATGATCAGGATATATATATATATGTACAGTATATAGAGGAATGATCAGGATATATATATATATGTACAGTATATAGAGGAATGATCAGGATATATATATATATGTACAGTATATAGAGGAATGATCAGGATATATATATATATATGTACAGTATATAGAGGAATGATCAGGAATATATATATATGTACAGTATATAGAGGAATGATCAGGATATATATATATATGTACAGTATATAGAGGAATGATCAGGATATATATATATATGTACAGTATATAGAGGAATGATCAGGATATATATATATATGTACAGTATATAGAGGAATGATCAGGATATATATATATATGTACAGTATATAGAGGAATGATCAGGATATATATATATATATGTACAGTATATAGAGGAATGATCAGGATATATATATATATTACAGTATATAGAGGAATGATCAGGATATATATATATATGTACAGTATATAGAGGAATGATCAGGATATATATATATATGTACAGTATATAGAGGAATGATCAGGATATATATATATGTACAGTATATAGAGGAATGATCAGGATATATATTATATATGTACAGTATATAGAGGAATGATCAGGATATATATATATATACAGTATATAGAGGAATGATCAGGATATATATATATATATATGTACAGTATATAGAGGAATGATCAGGATATATATATATGTACAGTATATAGAGGAATGATCAGGATATATATATATATGTACAGTATATAGAGGAATGATCAGGATATATATATATATGTACAGTATATAGAGGAATGATCAGGATATATATATATATGTACAGTATATA